>NW_017677002.1:4329-7154 GCF_001879085.1 Nicotiana attenuata
CTTCTATGTGTTTGTATTTCTCCTGACTGGTGTGTGATTATGCCAGAGTCAACTATCTCTGAGCATGTCCAAACCAATCTTAAGATCTTTGCTGGGTCGTGCAGCCAAATGTCTATGTATCCCCAACCCCTTGACCCCTGTATGACTGCTGAATTCTATAAACTAGCTGTGTGTGATCTTTTCTTAAGGTGTTTTGTTTACTACTCCAACCTCTTTTCAAACAATCTTTGTTGCTTTACTAATTGCTTTCAAAACAGACTTTCCAATATAGTCTTTAATAACCCTTTTCAACTTGTGTTTTGCACTTCCACTTTACTCTTAGTCAATAAGTTCTGCCCCCTCTAGTATGTGTACTGCCTTGGGATCCTCTTGAGAGCCCTCTGAACTCTGGCATACTGAGGTTGGCCTTTCCACACTGCACTGGTTCAATTCTTGGTTGCTAAGTCTAGGTGTAAGCATTCCCCGGGGTTCTTGAGGCCCTTAGGGAACTTTGATGCACCTAGACTCTGATTTGTCTATGGAATTGAGGTTTATGATGTGAGCACATGATTTTTTCCCTATATGAATTACTCCCACAATTTCAAACAAAATAAATTTCTTTTCATTATTCGCAATTTTGTGGATTTTTTTGCATTTTCGGTTAATTGTTTGTATTTGTCTGTGCATTTTTATTTTTGTTTAATTAATGGAAAATAGAAAAAGTGTTGCATGTGCATTTAGGAGTTAATTTTGCACTTTTAAAAGTTAAGTAGTAATTAAGTTGTTTTTTACAAAATGGAAAATCACAAAAATAGTTTATTTTACACTTTAGTTTTAAGTTTGAATTTTGGGTAGTTGGTCTTTTAATTTGGTTTAGTTCATATTGGTAATTATGAGTTAACTAATTCAAGTTGTTAGGTTAATTTGTGTTATTTTCTTATTTTTAATTCTGAAAATTAAAAAATAAGAGAAAGAAGAAAGCATTGAAAAGAGTTGGAAATAAAAGAGCAATCAGATTTGGGCCCATTGTTTATAGTCTTACAACCAACCCAATTCATTCCCCTTATCAGCCTAACCCACGCCCCAACCCGCTTGGCTGACCCGACCCATTCTCAGATATACACACGCGAACAGTCATACAGAGACCCAAAAATCACAAAATCCCTAAATCTAACGCGCACTGTGCTTCTTCTCCGAAGAACACGCGAACCAAGCCCCAAATTCCATCCAAATTCAGGCGAGTGAGTCCCAAATCCCTAACCCACGCGTTCCCCCCCATCCCTCCTCTCACCGTTCTAACGGTTTCTGACGCGAGATTCCCCTCCCCTCTCGCTCGCTCGATTTAGATGTATATCACAATTGGAAGGTTCTAGAGGCGGATTCGCTGGATGAGTTTGAGGCATTGGATTGAGTTCATTCAATCTGAGCCCTACATTCATCAGGGGTATTCGTTTTTAAAAAGGGCCAGTTCCGATTTTGAGAAGGGGGCTGGAGAACAAAAATTTGGAGAAAAGTTGAAAGGCTTAGATTATTTTCTGGTTTTCTGATTCCATTTTCTTTTTTTTAATAGTTCTTTCAAAGTTTAAGAGAAACATACATACAATTTCTTTTTTTTTAATCCGGATGTGAGTTCCAAGGAGATACAAATTGAAGTTCGAGCTTGGTTTTCTACTGTCGTCTTGCTGATTTGCTGCTGAACCTCGCTAGGACTTGGAGTTGAGAGTTGTATTATCGAGTTTATAATTGTTATAAAGGGAATTTGCAACTTCAGGTTCAGTTTTCCTCTCTTTTATTCTATGTGACTCTGTTTTGCTCCAGTGCTTTTGAGCTATGAGATTCAGTTTGTAGTGGTCTATTCTGTGTTATAATCGAATTTCTTGCTGGTGAATCTCTTCGCAGTGGTGTGATGTAGTGGAGTATGTTCAGTCAGTAAAAGCTGAGTTGAAGGGTCGTCCTCTATGCTTTTGCCTTAACTGCTATCATGGAGTCGAGTCTTCATTTGAGTCAAGATCTTGAGTTAATTTTCCGAGTTTGAATATGTCTGTTTGAGTGTTTTTTTTTATGAAAATGAGAATACGAATGGAGACTGATTTGGGGTATTGTTGACTGAGAATCGTGGAGTTTATTCATGGGCTGTGACCTATAACATGTTTATGTCCAGTTTTGCTGCATTGCTGAGTAACGTCAGCTGTTCCTGCTAGCTTGAGTTGTAGTTTGCCGTGTCCAGTTAATGTAGAATGTGTTATTCATCTTGGATTCAATATAAGTTTATGAAATCAGCAAGCAGTTGTTTCTTTTTTGCTGTTGCGTTGTTTAGTCAGTATTGTTTATCAGGACCTGCTCGAATGCTAACAGATAGGCGACTTAATGCTTCTTCTAAAGCAGTAGCTGGTCTACATTTCAGCTGTCCAGGTGTTGAATTGATTTAACTTAGGTTCTATTATGAGGTTTGGTTCATTCGTCGTCGTGTTTGATTTAGCTGATTGTATATGCTCATCTCGCTCTATTTTCCTCCTTTGTCCAAATGTCGTCTGCTTTGTTAACTCTGTAGTAAATTTTCGCTCTTTCGNGTCTGTCTGTAAAGAAACGTTTAAATTTTACAAACAGGTTAAAATGAAGTCCGATAACATGCAGTAATTTTGGGGTACCTTTAGTTGTAAAGTNTTCGGGTCTGTGCGTTAGAAACGTACCGTTGTCCCCTTGGTTTCCTTGGCTACTGGTTTAACGGTAAAGCCGTAAAATTCCGTGACCCGTAAACGTACGTTTTTTAAAAACGGGTTACCTAAAAAAGTTCCCCCGTTTTGGACCCTTTAAAGTTTTGGGTTTCGGGGGTTTTTTTAAGGCCC
>NW_017677002.1:7174-23957 GCF_001879085.1 Nicotiana attenuata
CTACGAATGCTAACAGATAGGCGACGTTAATGCTTGTTCTAAAGCAGTAGCTGGTCTACATTTCAGATGTCCAGGTGTTGAACTGATTTACTTAGGTTCTATGATGAGGTTTGGTTCATTCTCGTCTTGTTTGATTTAGCTGATTGTATATGCTCATACTCGCTCTATTTTCCTTCCTTTGTCCAAATGTCGTCTGCTTTGTTACTACTATAGTAATTTTGCTCTTTCGAGCTGCTGAAGAAGTCAATTTCAGCAGTAAATTAAGCCGATAACATGCAGTATTTTGGGACCTTTATTTGGAATGTTGGCATGCTGAAGACTTGCCCTGTTTCTGCACTGTTTAGGAAGCAAATCTGCACAGTTTTAAGTACAAAATCCTGCATTGTGGTTTGCAATATTGTCAACCTGCTGGATAGTGTGTTGTCTAATTGAAATCCTGTTGGGTTTTGTGATCGTTTCATTGATCCTACACCATTGACGCCTCTGTTTGATTATGTACTTTACATGAGGTTGGCTCGTTTATCTAGTGTACTTCTGTTTAAATGCCATTTGAATCTTGTGATAATCTAGTCAAAAGTCAGTGGGACTTATGATAATCTGTTATTCCATATTGTTAAGGTGTAGTAGCATTTGTTTGGCAACAGATTCCTTTTCTCTGTCTTTGCGGCTTTGTCTTCAACCAACATATTTGTGGTTAAAATTTGGGGGTTCAATTTGGTTAAAACAGCATAATTAGAGACCATCTCTTTACGGTATAGTTCATAGGTGCGTTGTGATACATAATGCAATTCATTTTGTTAATTCTCTATTCAGTTACTATAGTAACTCTTTCTGTAACATTCTCTATAGAAAAGGCATTTGCAACAACAATCTGATTATGCATAGTGGTATATGTAGTTTCCTCATATAGCTTGCTAAGGGGAAAAAGGAGCTGTTTCCTTTTGTGATTAATTGGTAGTACTAGTTAGCTTTCTTGAAATGGATGTTTGGCTTAATGAGTGCATTTCCAACATTGGCAAGTATTGAAGGAGGGGAAAGTTATTGAATTCTTATTCTTTTCCATTTTGGTTGTACCCTGGGACTGCATAGCAAGGTCCAAATTTCCTCCTTGTTTTGAAGCTTGATCATACTTAATTTCATTTCTGATTCATTGGTATGGAGCTGTTTTCCTCTTCTTCATTTTACCAGTAGCATCAAAATTTTGGGCAAAGTATCAGTTGGGTTTGGGATTAGTTGCTGATGAAATTTTCGTTTCAATTAAATGGTGGACTTTGGGCCTTTCAAGTTAAGTGGCATACTCGAGCTAAGGGTCTCTTCAGTAACGGGGAGCGTCCTTGTTCGAGTTTGGACTTGATCTTGGGGCCCAATTTTTCTTGAATACCTTGATGTTAGTTAATTTATAATGTCAACTAATTAGGTTTTAGGAGTAGAGACGAATCCTAATAGCTAATAGTAGCTCATCTTTAGGATGTCCTTTTAAAACAAATTGAGTTGCCCCGTGCCAAATTAAATTACAAATTGCGTGGCCCTCTTTAATTGTTTATTTAAAATACTTAGAACTCGAGGCGTGCCATTTAGCTAATTTTCATGGCCCTCGCAAAGTTAACAACGCGTAGTTGCTTTTAGGCACGTTCTTTAATAATTTTACCTTCCTAAACTCGGGTGTGCATTTCATGCGACCCAAATCCAAATCCCAAAACGTTGAATAAAATATGTTTAGGATTGCGGGTGCATTTCATGTGACGCGATCCAAAGACATGTTTTAAACGACGTTCAACATTCTTTAAAAAAATTGAATAAAAGCAGTTAAAAGCTAAAATTTGCACATAGGTTCAAAAATGTATTAAAATCAAATAAATAAGCCGAATATAACAGTTGAGCGACCGTGCTAGAACCACGGAACTCGGAAGTGCCTAACACCTTCTCCCGGGTTAACAAAATTCCTTACTCGGATTTCTGGTTCGCGACTGTTAAACAGAGTCAAACCTTTTCCTCGATTCGGGATTCAAACCGGTGACTTGGGACACCATAAATCTCCCAAGTGGCGACTCTGATTTTTAACAAAACGAATCCCGTTTCGATTGTCCTTTAATTGGAAAAACTCCCTTTATTATGCCCCTTCCGGGGGTATAGTGAAAAAGGAGGTGTGACAGCTCTGGAAAAACTCCCTTTATTATGGTTCGCGTGTTCTTCGGAGAAGAAGCACAGTACCTTCAGTAGATGTAACTTAGGTTAAAACTGTCTTTTAACTAGAAGTTGTCAGGACCCTCCTGGATAATGGGAAGTAGTTTAAGACCTTTTAGACAACAAATGTAGTGGGAGTAATACCTCTAGAGGATATAACTTAGGTTCGTAATTGTTAGAAGCCGTCAGGACCTCCCTGGATAATAGGACTTAGCTTTCAAATTCTTATAATAGTTGGTAGAATAGTTCAGTCTAACTCTTCCAAATTATATTTTTGTTTTAGGAGACGCACTTCCTAAATTAAGTTTCACCCCTAGGAGACGCACTTCCTAGTTTGGGTAGGTTATATTTTTGTTTTAGGAGACGCACTTCCTAAATTGAGTTTCACCCCTAGGAGACGCACTTCCTAGTTTTGGGTCATTTAAGTTTATTCCTAGGAGACGCACTTCCTAGTCTATGTTTTTCAGGTTATACTGTTTAGGAGACGCACTTCCTAAATTAAGAGTTTACCCCTAGGAGACGCACTTCCTAGTCTGGGTCTTTCAGGAATTAAGAGTTCATTCATAGGAGACGCACTTCCTAGTTTGAATCATTGAAGTTTCACCCCTAGGAGACGCACTTCCTAGTTTGAGTCATTGAAGTTTCACCTCTAGGAGACGCACTTCCTAGCCTAGGTTTTTCAGGTTATACTGTTTAGGAGACGCACTTCCTAAATTAAGAGTTTACCCCTAGGAGACGCACTTCCTAGTCTGGGACTTTCAGGAATTAAGAGTTCATTCATAGGAGACGCACTTCCTAGTTTGAATCATTGAAGTTTCACCCCTAGGAGACGCACTTCCTAGTTTGGGTAGGTTATATTTTAGGAGGCGCACTTCCTAAATTGAATTTCACCCCTAGGAGACGCACTTCCTAGTTTTGGGTCATTTAAGTTTATTCCTAGGAGACGTACTTCCTAGCTTGAGTCATTGAAATTTCACCCCTAGGAGACGCACTTACTAGTTTGAGTCATTGAAGTTTACCCCTAGGAGACGCACCTCCTAGTCTGGGTCCTTCAGGAATTAAGAGTTCATTCATAGGAGATGCACTTCCTAGTTTGAGTCATTGAAGTTTCACCCATAGGAGATGCACTTCCTAAATTAAGAGTTCATTCATAGGAGACACACTTCCTAGTTTTAGTCACTGAAGTTTTCACCCCTAGGAGACGCACTTCCTAGCCTTGGTCATTTAAATTCACCCCTAGGAGACGCACTTCCTAATTTGGTTCATTCAGGTTTTATTTTAGCAGACGCATTTGCTAGTCAAAGTTACTTGGTTTTACTCGTAGGAGACGCACATCCTAATCTAGTCTTTAGTTTACTCTCATCATTGCATCAGTATTATATGTGGTTTACAATATTACTAACAACTCATAAATCTTCCTAGTGCAAACTGGGGCAGAAAAGTTTCTTTGTTTTGTCCATTTTGTTGAAGTCAGGAGCCCGCCTGGAGAACAGAGGCACACATTTCAAGTTTCAGCAGTCAGGAGCCCGCTTGGAGAACAGAGGCATATATTTCAAGTTTAGCAATCAGGAGCCCGCCTGGAGAACAGAGGCATATATTTCAAGTTTAGCAGTCAGGAGCCCGCCTGGAGAATAGAGGCATATATCTCAAATTTCAGCAGTCAAGCATCACTCGGAAAAATGGCAAAACATCTCATATCACAATTCAAAGCAACAACAAAAGAATTCCATCTGGAGAATACAAGTTCACAAGGCAACAAGAACTACAAGAGCAAGTTTGAAGACATAGTTAGGACTTTTTGTAATTCATAGATCATAGCTTAGTCTAGCTTCTTTTTATTTCGACACGGTGTAATAAGGGGTTCAGTAAGCAGTAGCATCAGCAGCAGCAACAACAGTGAAACCACAGCTTCATGGTAGTCCCAGCTACCAGACCTTCCCGAACTACACTGACCTGATTCCTTTTTAGCCAAGGATATGTAGGCAACCTCAGAAGCAGGGTGCGGTCAAAAATTTTCAAAAAATGCTTCACACGAAATATTCAAACGGGCAAAAATTGCTCGTATTTGCTCACTTATCTTTGCACGAAAACTCTTCGTGTTTCCGAGCAAACAGGGGCAGCTGTGAGCACGTGATTTTTTCCCTATATGAATTACTCCCATAAATTCAAAACAAAACAATTTCTTTCAGTATTTGCAATTTTGTGGGTCTTCGTGGCATTTTCTGTTAATTGTTTGCGTTTTGTTTGTGCATTCTAATTAGTGAAAAATACCAAAAAAAAAAAAAATAGATTGCATTTTTGCATTTAGGATTTAACTTTGCATTTTAGGACTAATTAGAAAATTAGTTGTTTTATAAAAAATGAAAAATCACAAAAAATAACTCATTTTTGCATTTTGAGTTTCGAATTTTGGTAGTTCCTCTTTTAATTTGGTATTTTTATTTGTGGTAATTGTCATTTAGAAGTAATTTAATTTGGTAGGATAATTTTATTAGGGATTAATTTAGATTTTTAGTTTAATTTGAAAAGAAAAGAAGGAATTAAATAAAGAAAATGTGGTCTTCTTTAATAAGAAACTCAATTTTGGGCCACATCTAATTAAGACCATGAGCCCGGTCTCCTATTCTCCATACCCGCCCTGATCCAGGCCCAATTGCCCCCCAACCCGGTCCGTTCCCCATACCCAACCAAACGACCCCATTTAGGTCCAAAGCAATCCAGGCCGTCGAGGTTACTTTGATCTAACGGCCTGAAAGCCTAGATCAGTTAACATATAATGGTCGGAAACCCCTCACCCCCCCACCTCGTCTCTCTCTCACCCTCGCCCAGAAACCCTAGAGACCCCTCCCGCCTCCGCCGTCCTCCGCCGCTCGCCGCCGGCCGGAAATCGCCTCCGCCGGCGGCGATTCTCCAAACTACCCCAAATTTACACCATGTGTCCCTTTTCACCTCCCCATTCCGGATCTAGGATTGTTTTCCTCCGAATCCCGCCCAAGCTTGTCGAATCTTCAAATCAGTGACCGCCGGCTCCGCCGTGTCCGGCGGCGCCACCGCCAACGGCCCCCAAAATGACACCAAAGAACCCCCAGACCCTCCTTATCCCAAATCTACCATCCTCCTCCCTCAAATCCTTCCAAAGCTTCTCGAACACCCAATCAGAGAATTGCGCCCTAGTTTCAAATTCAAATTCAACGGGGGGCTTTGTAAGATTCTAGGCTGTAATGGCCTTTACTTGCGCGTTTTCACAGAAAACGCGCGATTAAAGGTTATTCCTGTCAAGAAATCGAAGAATTATTTCAAGTTCATGCAAATCTGTCCGGAGCCTTAGGTATTTTTCGTTGTTAAATCTTGCTTTTCACTTCTTTTAATTGTTTATTTTTCTTATCTTTGTTTGTCATCTGCTTCATCTTTCTCTTTCAAATTTCTTTTTTCATTGTCCATTTTCTTTAGTATTGTTCTTTTGGATGCATGATTAGAAGCTCTTTTCTTTAATTGGTAAATAATTCCTGTTCAATTAGGTTAGTTTAGTTTCATAGGTCATTAATTGGACTTCTGAAAATATTTGAAGTTGCTTCTGTTTCCCGTCTATGTGAATTGGGCTCATGATTGGTCTGTTGGTTTGGGCCTCAAGTCTGTTACTTGAATTAGAACCTTGGGTCAATCTTGATCCATAAGGTAGGGTAAGGGTAAATAATGAGGAATTAGAGGGTAATTTTGGAAATTGGGGGTAGGAAATCTTTGGTAACTGCCTGGGAAGCTTCTACTGAGGGGCTGAAGTGAAATTTCAGATGTATAGTTATAAAACTTGGGTAGCAAGTCAATAATTGGGTGGTCACCTAAGCAAAAACGAAAATTAAAAGGGGGTAGGGTGTAAAAAAATAAAACATAAGGCTGCCCTATTTGCCTTGCCTATAAAGGCATGTTTTCTTGCCTTGAAAGGCAGCCTTTAACCTTCGGAAAATCAGAGAAATCTAAAAAAAAAAAGGGCAAGACTGAAGAGACCTAAGAGATAGAGAGGAAAAATTGCTGAAATGACTAAGAATTTTCATAAAATCTCACTGTTTCATTGAGTGTTTCTTGGTGATTTCTTAGATTTCTAAATCCTGAAATGAATGCTGGTGTATTTAAGAGCTGAAAATCTGAAAAAATCAAACGGCTGCACTATTTCTTCTATTGTTTCATTGATCATTTTGGTAGTTTGGTTACTGTTTAGTTTCTGAAGAATTGTTTAATCATCTGGGGTTAGAAATGGTTTGAGTGTGGGTTTATGAAAGTTTGGGTTGAAATTTGCTGGATTACAGCTTGATTGAAATTGGTTGTGGGTTGCTATGCATCATTTCAATTTTAAAACTGGTTCTCATTGTTCATTGCTGCTGTGAGCTGAAGTTCTGACCCCTGACCATCTTCCTTCCTTGTTTTGACTGCTGTATTCAGGTATTCCTTTCACACCATGAATGAGAAGTGGAGTTTTAACTAAGCTATGATGCTGTTTATTAATTTAAGTTGAAGAGGTGGATCAATGCTAATATCTTGCTACTTATTGGCTATATGACCTTATTTTATGTTGGTTGAGGGTCTACTCTTATTCTAGCTTCTTAAATGTAGTTATTCATATCACTTATTTTGTTTTAAGTATCGGATTTGAGCTTGTTTGAGCTAGTTGCTTCAGGGACTGTTTTAAGCTTTTGAATGGCACTGTTTAAGGATGTCCAGTTTGCTGTGTTATGAACCTGGAAGTAGACTCATATGTGTTTGAATTGTTAAAGAGCAATATGCCAGAAAACAGCATCTCTTAAACTCAGATTAATTGTGGACTCGACTATCAGTAATTGTCCTTTGTTTTCTCTGTTTTTTTTTTGTTTTGTTGATTCTTGAGTCTTAGTATTGGTTGTAGTTTGATTCTTACTGGTAACTGAGAGCTATGGCCTAATGTATCAGCATATACAAATAGGTGTATGCATGCTAGCAAAAGAAATTCTGCAAGCTTAATGTTAAAAGGTCATTTCAATTTGTTAGTAAAAATGGTTATGTAAGGCTTGTTTGAAATTTTCCAGTTAGTTAATGTCTTAAATCATGCTTGAAGAAGTTCAATAGTTGATGGTTTTCTTATTTGTTATGTGAATGGGATAAATAATTATGGTCCGCATTTCTGTTGGGAGCTGTATGCTTCCCATGCTCAAAGGGCCTGAATTTCATGTCAATCACTTTAGTAACCTGTCAGCTGGACATTGCCTAATTTTCACATGATTTCTTAAATGCTGGGAAGATGAGAATCGAAATTGTTTTCATTGGTTTGTTCGTGTGTGAATGGGGTTCTAAGTCAAAATGACTCAGTCTTTAGTCCTTAACGCCTTGGGCCATTTTATGGACTCTGGCCCTCGAGTCCATGTGAACGAAAGGCTGATTCAGCCTTACTGGTCACGATGGGTTGTTGGGCTTCATGCCAGGCCCAATTTCTTTATTTCTTTCTTACTTTCAACTTTGGACTTTTATTAAATTAACCGGCTCTTTATTCGCCCATATGATTGATTTTTTTTCAATAATTTGGAGGTGAGCCATAGTAGAAAATAAATAATCTATGGCCCTCCGAGCTTTTTAGTTTAAATATCCTTTCAATAGAATTGAGGCGTGCCATTTAGCAAATTTCATGGCCCTCGCAAGGTGCAAACGCGTAGTTGCTTTAGGCGCGTTCTTTAACAATTTTACCTTCCTAAATTCGGGTGTGCATTTCATGCGACCCAAATCCAAATCCCAAAACGTTGAATAAAATATGTCGAGGATCCGGGTGCATTTCATGTGACGTGATCCAAAAACATGTTTTAAACGACGTTCAATTTCCTAAAAATTAATAAAAGCGGTTAAAAGTTAAAATGCACATAGGTTTGAACATGTTTAAAATCAGATAATTAAGCCAAATATAGCAGTTGAGCGACCGTGCTAGAACCACGGAACTCGGGAATGCCTAACACCTTCTCCCGGGTTAACAGAATTCCTTACCCGGATTTTTGGTTCGCGACTGTTAAACAGAGTCAAACCTTTTCCTCGATTCGGGATTCAAACCGGTGACTTGGGACACCATAAATCTCCCAAGTGGCGACTCTGAATCTCTTAATAAACGAATCCCGTTTCGATTGTCCTTTAATTGGAAAAACTCCCTTTATTATACCCTTTCGGGGGTGTAGTGAAAAAGGAGGTGTGATATATGAGACCATTGGAGGCTTTGGGAAACTCGGGCTTAATTGAAGGCTCCCTATGGAATAGCTTCTTGATTTTCTATTTTACTTATGTAATTCATTCATTGGCCTGTAATAATTTGTAAACAGATATTTGGGGCATTTAGTAAAAAGGGTGGGTAGATGTATACTTTATGGGGTAATATGGGTAGAAATCCTGCTCTTAGGATCTCACTTTTAAAATCTGCCTGCTTTACTCAATAAAAAACATGCTCATAGGGATTTATGCTTTTAAATCTGATTGCTTTGCCTAATAGAAATCATGTCTATAGGATCTCACTTCTAATTTCGTTTGCATCAGTAGAAATCATGTTCCTAAGGTTCTGCATTTTGTCATATTAAAAACCATGTTCACAGGCTCCAAACCATCACGTCTTAAATCAGTAGATGCCATGCCTATAGGACTCAACTCCGACTCAGTTTTAATAAGTCTTTCTGTATGTTGCTGCAAATCGACTAAAATCAGTAATACGCCTAGATATCATGCCTATGGGGATCTATACTCGCAATTCTGTCTGGTAATTTAATTCAGCCTAATAAATCAATCTCATTACGCTAGTTCATTTTTAACTGGTCTTATTAAGTGTCAAGCATCTTCTGAAACAAGTTCTTTCAAAATTGCATTAATCTCATTAGATACCATGCTTATAGGTATTAAAGGAGCCTGTTTGTTTCTGCATTAATATCGACACAGTATGCTGCATATAGGCAAGCCTTAGGGCATTTTCAAAACTGCATTCCCCTAAAGCTCTTTCTCCGTCGTTTAATGTTTCTGATTCTAATAACTTTTAAAAAGAGTCCTTAGGCAACTGCTAGGGTATAATTTCTGAACCTAAAAGGGTTGTTGGTTTCTGCATGGTCACCTAGAGATCCTGCTTTAGGACTTTGATTGATAAAGACCTTGACTGTGTTTGAGTCGTGCTGCTTGTATGTTTACTTGAGGAGGAAATTTTGAGCCTCTTATCTGCTTCCATTATGTGTAAAGTCCTACATGTTTTGACTGTCGCTTTAGAATTTTTCCCTTTTAAAACCTTAGGGGTACGTCTAGAACCACCTATAGGTAGAGGTCCTAACTCCCTCCAGGACCATTAAGAAGGGACGGGTAGCAGCACGCAATAGAGATCGCTGACCAACACTCGCTTTGCATGACCACTAAGGGGATGGGAAGGGTAGATATGGATATGATGACCGGTGCGCTAATGCCACGCGTAGCCCCTTTTCTAAGGAGTGATTACTGGGCATTGTACTGATGTGATCCTATAGGATAACCAACCTAGGACCCCTCTTTACCAAAACCTTTCTTTAAAACTTTGTTTTACAACTTGTTCAAAACTTTATCTTACTACTTGAGTTACTCTAACGTGCCTTACTTGCGACCTATTTGATTCAACTATTTACTTGTAATGGACTGATTTGTGAATGTAAGTTCGGCCGGGACCCATAGTTGTGGACCAAGAGGGGTGCCTAACACCTTTCCCTCGAGGTTATTTCGAGCCCTTACCCTAATCTCTGGTAATGCAAACCAACCCAAGAGTTAATCGCTCTAGGTGCCCTAACGTACCATAATCCGTTAGGTGGCGACTCTTCAAATACCCAATTCCTAGAAAGGAAATGAGTCATTACACCTCGTGAATGTCGAAAACCGGACTTCTCCCCGCGAGAGGGGGGAAAAAAGGGGCGCGACAACATGGCGACTCTGCTGGGATATTTTAGGCTCTTACCATAACGAAATTATGAATTAGTCCAAGCATGCTTTATCCCGTACCCTCTTCCCCTATTTTAATTTTGACTGTCTGTTTTCTTTTAAGCATTTATTGTTCTTTATTCTTGAAACTGACTAGTCGTTTTATTTCCTTTTTTGTAACCGTCTTTCAATTATTTAAATGCTGTATTTATTTTTCCTACGTGGAAATACTTGACTACATGTTATTAAGTGCTGCATAAATCATGCTCCACATCATATTCCACTCGTGCGTAACAAATCCTATAGCAACGCTTTAATGAGTGGTTGCGCTCTTCCTATTTACTACCCTTAAATTCGGAAAGGCTTATTTGCAGTAAAACCAGTCGATCAGTGGTGCAGTAGATGGTTCCGTGCCTTCCCCCTCGAGTTGTCCGCTCGAGGGTACCAGTCTAAAACCCCTTAGAAACCTTACTCTGGTCAAAATTGTGTATGCATCATGGTCAAACCTAGCCGGATCAGTTATGTTGTCCGCATAATGATCCTTTAAGATAAGACTTATCCAAAGTCCATTGGGTTTTTCCATAATCCCAACGGACACAACCACGTTCTGTGCATTAATTTGGAGAACTAAATGCCGAATATGCTGATCATAAATGTATAAATAGTCGAGTCCGGTGGGGGTAAGGTCTAACCCTTTTGTTTTGCAGAAAATGAGGCACGAGGTCCCCAGCTTCGGTATGGTTAGCATACCCTCACTCTTGCTAGATTGGTGGAGGAATCTTCCATCGAATGACCAAAACAATGAATGGAAAGAAAGGGCCGTAAAGACTAGCGAAAAGCTGGAATATCTGGAATACAGTCTGCTGGAATTGGAAGGAAAAGTGAGGAAGAGAGTCACCGACTGCCAAAATGCTGAGGGAAACGAAGGAGGACATTTGGCAAAGGCATTCTTACAGATGAGCCTATGCGAACTGGGGGATTTGATCGACAAGAGCATTCAACCTAAAGAAAGTCCTTCCGAGACCAAATAGATTAGGTTTACTTGCTTTTCAAATGTAATAAGGCCAAGTGCCAGTAGTAATTTGTCTTTTTCTATCATCTTGGTATTGTTTTGGGATTCGTCTATTCTTACATTATGAAATGAAGCATTTATTGGCATTAAAAGTTCTCCAAATCTACTTGTTGCTAGGCCTACCTCGGGCACAACGAGGCTCCCAAATTAGGACGCGAATTTATATTTCCGCATATTTGTTTAGATCCTGCAAACATTTCAGAATCCTTACTGACTTGTTTACCTTTTGTTTTTTCCTTTATTTTGGTTATTCCCATCCCCTGAGGTTGGTTCGCTCATACTGACATCATCAACATACCTAAAGGTTTTCCACGTCCTCTTTTTCCAAGTGATCCTAAAAGCAAAGGAGAAGTCAGAATAAATGATACAATGCAGTGCAATAATTGAGGAGGAGGAGGAGGAAGAAGGCCTCACTATTCAGATTGTGGAGAGAGGAGCTGTTCTCAGAAACTGGACCGCCACACCATCCCGAGCCCGCCGAGTCCCTGGGTAGCTTGGCAGAATTTATAGCTGTTCTAGGCATTTAAATTTTCTAGCAATTCTGTTTTAAGATTTTTCTGTTTTAAATAAATGCTCGATCCACCGAGCCAAGCTTTTGTTTGAACAATTTTCTCAGTTTTAATCAAACGTATCTATCCTTTATCGTTATTCATTACTATTTTTATACTTTTCCCTTCTACAGTATTATTATTACTTTTCCTGATGAACACGTGACTGTGACATGTAATGAGGCAACGCAATATGAGAACAGTGACTCAGAGGAAGAAGATGAGATACCCGAGGAAATTATCAGGGAAGTTGAAAATTTTGAGAGCAAGCCTAAGTCCAACTTGGACGAAACAGAAGCAGTAAATTTGGGAGACGCCAAGACCGTCAAAGAGACCCGCATCAGCATTCACTTGTCGCCAACAGAGAAGGAAGAATACATCCATTTTCTAAAGGAATATGAGGACATTTTTGCATGGTCGTATGACGATATGACCAGTTTGAGCACATCTATAGTAGCTCACAAGTTGCCTACCAACCCCATGTGTCCGCCAGTCAAGCAGAAACTTAGAAAATTCAAACCAGACATGAGTCTGAAAATAAAGCAGGAAGTTACCAAGCAGATCAAAGCCAAGGTTCTAAGGGTGGTTGAGTACCCAACCTGGTTAGCTAACATTGTGCCAGTTCCGAAGAAAGACGGAAAGGTCCGAATATGTGTTGATTATCGGGATTTAAACAGAGCAAGTCCCAAAGACGACTTCCCGCTGCCAAATATACATATCCTGATCGATAACTGTGCCAAGCATGAGCTCCAATCCTTTTTAGATTGCTTCGCAGGTTATCACCAGATCTGGATGGATGAAGAAGATGCCGAGAAGACAGCTTTTATTACGCCTTGGGGTGTATACTGTTACAAGATGATGCCATTCTGTCTGAAGAATGCTGGGGCTACTTACATGAGAGGCATGACAACCATTTTCCATGATATGATACACAGAGAAATAGAGGTATATGTGGACGACGTCATTATCAAATCCAAGAGGGCCGCAGGTCACATAGCAGACTTGAGGAAATTCTTCGATAGGCTCAGGAGGTACAATTTAAAGTTGAACCCCGCAAAGTGTGCATTCGGGGTTCCTGCAGGAAAGTTATTGGGATTCATTGTCAGTCGCCGAGGGATCGAGCTAGATCCGACTAAAGTCAAAGCTATTCAGGAGTTACCACCACCCAAAAGCAAAAAGGACATGATGAGCTTCTTGGGACGACTCAACTACATCAGTCGATTCATAGCACAGTCCACCGTAATATGTGAACCCATCTTCAAGATGCTGAGGAAGGATGCCGAGGTGAGTTGGACCGAGGATTGCTAGAAGGCTTTTGACAAGATCAAGGAATACCTATCCACACCACCAGTTCTGGTCCCGCCTGAACCAGGACGACCTTTCCTACTTTATCTTTCCGTGTTAGATGGAGAATTTGGGTGTGTTTTAGGACAACATGATGAGACAGGAAGAAAGGAGCAAGCCATATATTACCTGAGTAAGAAATTCACACCTTATGAAGCACGGTATTCTCTGCTTGAACGCACTTGCTGTGCTTTGACCTGGACAGCCCAGAAGTTGAGGCATTATTTCTGTGCCTACACTACGTACCTCATATCCAGGATGGATCCTTTCAAGTATCACAAAGATAGAATTCCGACATGTGCCCAGAATTTAGAATGAGTTCGCCGATGCGTTAGCCACTTTGTCATCAATGATACAGCATCCAGATAAGAACTATATTGATCCCATTCCGGTGAGGATCCATAATCAGCCAGCATATTGTGCTCATGTCGAGGAAGAAGCGGATGGAAAGCCTTGGTTCCATGACATCAAGGAGTACTTATCAAAAGGAGAATACCCGAAGCATGCAAATCACATTCAGAAACGCATGCTCCGGAGATTGTCAAATCATTTCTTCCACATCGGAGGGAACTTGTACAGAAGAACTCCGAATTTGGGTTTGCTGAGGTGTGTCGACGCAAAGGAAGCTTCTAAGCTACTTGAGGATGTGCATGCCGGGACATGTGGCCCGCACATGAATGGTTTCGTTCTGGCCATGAAAATACTCACGGCAGGTTACTTTTGGATGACCATGGAAACGGATTGTGTGCGGTATGTCCGCAAATGCTTTCAATGTCAAGTGCATGCCGATATGATAAAGATGCCGCCAAACGAGCTCAATGCAACAAGCTCACCTTGGCCATTCGCCGCCTAGGGAATGGATGTTATCGGTCCGATTGAGCCCACTGCTTCGAACGGACACCGGTTTATTCTGGTAGCCATTGATTACTTCACAAAATGGGTGGAAGCTGCATCTTACAAAGTTGTAACCAAGAAAGTCGTCGCAGATTTTGTCAAGGATCGTATTGTCTGCCGATTTGGAGTTCCTGAGTCCATTATTACTGACAATGCTGCCAACCTCAACAGTGATCTGATGAAAGCTATATGTGAAACTTTCAAAATCAAGCACAAGAATTCCACTGCCTACAGACCTCAGATGAATGGAGCCGTAGAAGCCGCCAACAAAAACATTAAGAAGATACTAAGGAAAATGGTAGAGAATCACAAGCAGTGGCATGAGAAGTTACCCTTTGCTCTGTTAAGGTACCGCACCACAGTTGGCACGTCAACCGGGGCAACCCCCTACATGCTGGTTTATGGTACCGAGGCTGTCATCCCAGCCGAGGTAGAGCTTCCTTCTTTGAGAGTCATACAGGAAGCTGAACTCAGCGATGCGGAATGGACAAGGAGCCGCTATGAACAATTCGCCCTTATCGATGGAAAGAGAATGAACGCAGTATGTCACGGCCAACTTTATCAGAATAGAATGTCCAGAGCTTTCAACAAAAGAGTCAAACCGAGACAGTTCGCACCAGGACAGTTGGTATTGAAGAAAAATCTTCCCGCATCAAGATGAGGCCAAAGGAAAATTCTCTCCCAACTGGCAAGGTCCGTACATGGTTCACAGAGTCCTGACAGGAGGAGCACTCATACTTGCAGAAATGGACGGAGAAATCTGGCCAAAACCAATCAATTCAGACGCAGTCAAGAGATACTATGCCTAGATTATTTCACATTTCTTTTCTGATGTAATTGAACTACGCTTGACCTGATTCCCGTTAAGAGGGGATACGTAGGCATCCTTATGGGTTCGGTCATATCATAATAAAATTTTCATTTTCCCCAAAATCAGAAACTGGGGTAGAATTTTGAGTAGGGTCCTCAAAATTCCGGAGCAAGTCCAGCCAGCGCCATCACATGCCAGGAAGTCAGCAAACTGGGGCAGAATTTTGAGGAGGACCCTCAAAATTCCAACATAAGAGAGCTGCAATGCCTTTGAGATGTGTCATAGTCGCTAGTTCATCAAAAATTACTTGATATATCAATACGTTTCCAAAACGATTCTATTTTATCAATGAATGCATATTTTTTCAAAAATTTTGTTTTTTTCATAACGGTCAGACGCTACCTAGGGGAACTCGAAGGGGGGCTTCCAGAGCAGAGTAGAGCAAGTCCGGCAGACGAAGCAACCTCCCCTCATAAAACTTACGATTTTTCTTTGAGCACAGGCACATTTGACGTAACGGTAGCATTCGTAAAACATGTATACACAAAGCAAATTCACCATCCATCCGGCCATCAGACACTGAATATATCCTAGCTAAGACATACTCTACCCTTATATGCTATTCTCCATATTTGCATGAGTCTAATCCCTGACTCCATATTTGCATCTGACTCCACATTTGCATGAGTCTAATCGCTGACTCCATATTTGTATGAGTCTAATCCCTGACTCCATATTTGCATGAATCTAATCTCTGACTCCATATTTGCATGAGTCTAATCTCTGACTCCACATTTGCATGAGTCTAATCCCTGACTCCATATTTGCATGAGTCTAATTCCTGACTCCATATTTGCATGTCTAATCTATGACTCCATATTTGCATGAGTCTAATCTCTGACTCCATATTTACATGAGTCTAATCTCTGACTCCACATTTGCATGAGTCTAATCTCTGACTCCATATTTGCATGAGTCTAAGCCCTGACTCCATTTCTGCATAAGGCTAAGCTCTGCCTTCTCCTTGCATGAGTCTAATCCTTGACTCCATATTTGCATGAGTCTAAGCCCTGACTCCATATCTGCATAAGGCTAAGCTCTGCCTTCCATTCGCATGGGACTAAGCCCTGTCCTGAATCTTGCATGAGGTTAAGCTCTACCTCCATTTTGCATAAGGCTAAGCACTGCCTTCTCCTTGCATGAGTCTAATCCGTGACCCCATATTTGCCTGAGGCTGATCCTTGCCTCCATACCTGCGTTTGCATGAGGCTAAGCTCCGCCTCCATTTTTGCATAAGGCTAATCCCTGCCTCCCCGCTTGCACGGGACTAAGCACTGTCCTTCTTTGCACCAATATTGCTCTATTTTCCTACTACTATCTACCTGCTTTTCAATCGGGCTAAGCTCTGCCCTCTACTTCGCAAGATTAAACCTTGTCCCGTTACATCATATTATTGGATATCATGGGCTGAAACATCGCCAATCTGTCCAAAGGCGTCATAGTCTAAAGGCACCATCCTCATAGCCGGAAGACACCATGCCATGGCCTGAGGATACCCCAAATTTGCATATCATTCATTCAAAGGCGTCATGGTTCGGAGGCACCATTTTCATGGCCCGAGAACATCATTTCATGGCCTGCGAATCCATCATTAAACAATTCATGGCCCAGGAGGTCATGGTCCAAGACGTCATCTTTAACCGTCCGAAGACAACCTTCAGCCAAAGGGAATCTGCATTGTCACACCTCCTTTTTACTACCCCCGGAAGGGGTATAAGGTAGTTTTTCCTATTTAAGTGACAATCGAAACGAGATTATTTATATTAAATCAGAGTCACCACTTGGGATAGTTTATGGTGACCCAAGTCACTGGTTTCAAATCCCGAATCGAGGAAAGGATTGACTCTGTTTTTTATAGTCCGCGAAACACAGAAATCCGAGTAAGGATTCCGTTAACCCGGTAGAAGTGTTAAGACCCATTCCCCGGGTTCGTGGTTCTAAGCCGGTCCGCTG
>NW_017677002.1:23982-35969 GCF_001879085.1 Nicotiana attenuata
GGGGGGGGGGGGGGGGGAAGGGGGGCAGCGTACCGAAAATACAGAAGCTTCACCGGCTTTGCAACTTGTCCGAACCTCGTTCTAAAATTGGGATATGGCTCTAACAGAAGAGAAGCTACACGAAGTGCACCCTTCCCAGATGATTTAGAAGACTCAGAGAGAGGAGGGTTTCGTAACAATTTATATACAGTTCAACAATATCAAAGCGATAAAAAGCGACATTTAGCACATTAGGCCCAAAGGTAAATAAAACCAGATAACAAATATGCCAAATATAACAATTATTCTAAGCTCGAATTCTTGAACCCTGAACCAGAGATTCTGGGTTCTTTTCCCCAGCAGAATCGCCAGAGCTGTCACACCTCCTTTTTACTATCCCCGGAAGGGGTATAAGGGAGTTTTTTCCAATTTAAGTGACAATCGAAATGGGATTATTTATATTAAAATCAGAGTCGCCACTTGGGATAGTTTATGGTGTCCCAAGTCACCGGTTCAAATCCCGAATCGAGGAAAGATTGACTCTGTTTTATAGTCCGCGAACACAGAAATCCGGGTAAGAAATTCTGTTAACCCGGGAGAAGGTGTTAGGCATTCCCGGGTTCCGTGGTTCTAGCACGGTTGCTCAACTATTATTATTGGCCTGTTTATATGATTTTAAACACTTTTAAACCTATGTGCATTTTTTTAACTTTTAACCGCTTTTTTATTTAAAGAATTATTTCAAGGTTATTTAAAACAAGTCGCAGGCCACGCTACATGAAATGCACCCGTGAGTCACGACACGTTCTATTTAACCTTGTTGGAAATTAGAACCGGGTCACATGAAATGTACCCTCGGGTTTTAATATTATCCGTGATAATTATATAATTAATGCGCCTAAAGCAAACTACGAGATTTATTTGAGTATCTAAGTTATAAAATATAAGGGCCATAGGTGATTTAATTAAAATGGCACACCTCAATCTAAACTAACTACGTTCAATTAGGAGGTTGCAAGGCTCTTGATCAATCCAATTTGAAATTAATCTAACTCGGAATGTAATCTAGGGCCTAATTACACTCATGCGGCGAGGTAATTAAATGATATTGATTGCTTGATGGGGAATGAACCAGCTGCAGACCAACTGAGACTCACGAGTCATGCATTGGACTGGGCTCGAAGTTGAGCCCATCTCTCAGAATGAGAGCCAACTACGCACAACATTGAGAACAAGCCAAATACAGGTCCAGAAGAACGCTGGGCTTCAATTACAAACCAGTCCATTAAACATAAAGTGCAAGGAAAAGAAGAAGGGATGGGGCGAATATTCTAGGGCCTGAATTGAGCCCAAACATGGCAAAACACATGGAGGCAAAATCTGGAAAACCAACAATACGTAAATCATTATACAGCTCATTTGAGATTCTCAACAGGTTTGAACATCAAATTGAAATTAACTGAGGCATTCACCTCTGACCCTCATGACTTCTTCGTACATTACATTAACTTACATGTAGGCTCAGTACTATTTAACAAAACTTTGAGCCATTTGAAGAAACAATTAACTAGTAAATGAAAATTAACAAGCCTTGACCTATGAAATAACAAACAAAATTACTCTAAACTAATAAAACCAAATATACACTAGATTGTAACCCTTTATAAAGCTGCCAGCTAGTCCCCACAGGAGTAATATCAATTTCAGCTCCCAACCCTCATGGATCTGATCATGTCAAGGTCAGATCCACCAAGAGTCATGCTGCAGACATGATGATCATTGGCCAACACACAAAGCTCAACCCATAAAACAAAATATTAGGCATGAATGATCAATAAAACAGTGTACATAAAACTCAAACCCAACGGATATCAACTGATGTATTTAAAGCACAAGGAAAGCATGTTTTAAGGCATATGAAACAAGAATCAGCATAGATATACATCCTATTGTTCAAGCAACACTTCTAGCATTCATGTGAGGTCAAGAGTACAAAGTTTTTGATATAAGGCCATGGTGTGTACCTTAGTGCCTGGAATTCTGCTCCAAAATATCAAATAAAGCACAGCTACTTCGAAAAATAGAGAGCAGGGCAGCAAATAGTCAGTAACAGCTTCAGTCTCAAGTCATAAGAACTCCAAAACCCAGAAAATACCAAACAAGATTGTTTCAGTTTTCTTCTTAAAACTAGAAAAGAGAAAAGCCTACTGTTTGAGAGATTATTTTTTGAAAAGATTTTTGAGGTCTGTTTTTCGTGTGTGAAAAGTGAGGGGAAGGCCTTATTTATACAACAGAAATCTGTTGTGTGCCTTCCAAGTCAAGGAAATAGGTTCTTTTCCAAAATACCCCTCATAGGGCATCTTTTAAAACTGACTTGTGTACAGCTGTCCTTTTCCTTTCAGATATTTTCATTTTTCAGCCTCTTATCCTAACAATTTTGGGCAGCTGTCCATTTAAGAAGCTTCCCAATCAGTTACTAAAGATTCTCTCAGGTTAACAATCTCCAACTTACCCCCTTAAGTTCCTAGTTATTCAATTAACCCCCTGAAAGTCCTAGGCATTTACAAACCAAGGCAAACAATCTTCTAACAGAAACCATAGGCAAACGGAATCAAATGGTGTCAATTTCTTAAAACCTAAATAGACTTAACATGAAATGAAATTAGAAATCAACCAACAATTGAACAATTGAAACTGACATTTAGGAAGAAACAACCAATGAATGCCCTATTTCAACCTTTGAAGCAATTAAACCAGCCAACTAACAGGGAATCAAATGATACTAACATGCTGATTTCAATTTCATTAAACACAAAATAAATCCAAATTGAATACTGGAACCCTAATGACCTAATGGCAAACTCAAACATTACCCCTAAACTAACTGACTATCATTTAACGATTAAGCACAGAAGCTAATTAACAAACTTAAAATCAGAAACCTAAGTCATGCAATTAAACAAAAACAAAACCCAGCCAAAGAAATTGAACACTTGAACTCTGATGAAGATGCCTAAACTAACGAGCCTTAACACTACTGATTAAACATGCGAACAGAAGAAAATCAAAAACCTAAACCTTCCTTTGTTGATCGAAGAAACAGAAAAATGAGGGGAAACCAGAGTGATGTAGAAGAGAAAAGGTGACGAAGACAAGAAGGATAAAAATGGGAAGAGGAAATGAAAACAAATACCTATTGCATGTATGAACAAAAGTTTGCCGGTCCTTGATGGTATGAACTAAGGTGAACTTTGAAATGGGCCGGAATTGGTACTAATCAATTGTTCTTGATAAGAACAATCAACTGGCACAAATTCCGACCCCAAATCAATCCCCAAATCCTCTTGAACTCAGAAGGGAAGCAAATTAGGGCTTTCAGTTTCTTCTTGGAACCAAATTTCAAATTGGGACAAACGGGTGGGGTTTTTTTGGGAAGGTGATGGTAGTTTAGGGTTCAGAGGAGTGTGAAGAGTGCAGGGTGTGATTTTGGGGTGGTTTGGTTGAATTAGGGTTTTTGGGGTCTTAGTTTAGATCTAAGATTCGAACACCTGGGCGGGGATTTGAGGGAATCGGTTTGAATATTCTAAAAGAGGAGGTGACGGGGAATCTAGGGTGTTAAATTGGTGGTGTTTGGGATGGTTTGAGGCATCGCCGCAGGCGGAGGGTTCAAGGCGGCGTCTCTAGGGTTTCTGAGGTTAGAGACGAAGATGGGAGGGAGGGGGTTTGGACTTGGGGGGGGGGGGGTGAGCCGGATTCGACACTTAAATACAAATGAATCCACAGTTCCCAACCGTTTGATCAACGGAGATCAACGGCTGGGATCAGACGCCTCCGAAATGGCATCGTTTTGTTGATAGGAAAAGCTGGACCGGTTAGGGACTTGGACTTGGTTTGGACGGGTTGGGGAGAATGGGGTTTGGGCTAGGAACGGGTTGGGGCAGATATTTGGGATTGGGCTTTACATTTTGGTCCATTACAACAGCCCTGTTTTTGATTCTCTTTTTCCTTTCTCTTTTTTTTTGAATTTTCTTTTAACTAATGAAACAAAAACTAAATTAAACCTTAAATTGATTTAAATTGTAGCACTACCCACTTTTCTAAAAATTACAAAAGTTCTTTAATCCTAAATTAGAAAAGGAAAAATACGATTCTAAAATTAAAACTAAAAATGCAAAAATGAACCATTTTTGTGATTTTCACTTTTAATAAGACAAATAATTAACTAAATGATTCTAAAAATTTAAAGATAAATCCTAAATGCAATACATGATATTTTTTTTTGTATTTTTCATGATTTTTATAAGATAAACATGCATATAAAAATACAAACAATTAACAAAAAATCGCACGAAATCCTATAAAATTGTAAAAAATGGAAAAAATTGTTTTTCTTGTATTTTATGGGAGTAATTCATATAGGGCAAAAATCACGTGCTCACAGCTGCCCCTCTTTGCTCGGAAACACGAAGTGTTTTCGTGCAAAGATAAAGTGAGCGGATACGAGCGATTTTTGCCCGTTTGAATACTCCGTGGGAAGCATTTTTTGAAACATTTGAGCGCACCCTGCTTCCGAGGTTGCCTACATATCCTTGGCTATAAAGGAATCAGATCAGTGTAGTTCAGGTATTTTCGGTAGCTGGGACTACCAGGAAGCTGTGATTTCACTGTTGCTGCTGCCGCTACTGCTTGCTGAACTCCTTATTACACCAAAACAAAATAAAAGAAACTAGACTAAACTACGATATATGAATTACAAGAATCCTATCTATATCTTCAAACTCGATCTCGCAGTTTTTGCCGCTCTGTTGACTTGTACTCTCCCGGTGAGCTTCCTTTGTTGCTGATTTGAATTGCATTCTGAAGTGAATTCCTTTATTCTCCAGGTAGGCACCTGATTGCCAATACTCGAACTGTCTTCCTTCGAAACTTGGACTGCCTTCTCCTTATTCTCCAGGCGGGCGCCTGATTGCCAATACTTGCACTGTTTTTCCTCGAAACTTGAACTGTTTTCCCTTTGTTTTCCAGGTGGACGCCTGATTGCTGAACTTGAACCGTCTTCCTTTGAACATTGCTGCTTTCCCTTCGTTCTCCAGGTGGGTGCCTGATTTCCAAAACTTGCACTGCTTTTCCTCGAAACTTGACTTGTTTTCCTTTGTTTTCCAGGTGGACGCCTGATTGCTGAACTTAAACCATCTTCCTTTGAACATTGCTGCTTTCCCTTTGATCTCCAGGTGGGCGCCTGATTTCCAACACTTGCACTGCTTTTCCTCGAGACTTGACTTGTTTTCCCTTTGTTTTCCAGGTGGGCTCCTGATTGCTGTCTTCCTTTGAGCATTGCTGCTTTCCCTTTATTCTCCAGGTGGGTGCCTGATTTCCAACACTTGGATTGTCTTTCTTTGGAACTTGAACTGCTCTCCCTTGTTCTCCAGGTAGGTGCCTGATTTCCAACAATTGCACTGCCTTTCTCTCGAAACTTGAACTGTTTTCCCTGAACATTGAACTGCCTTTCCTTGAAGCTTGAACTGTTTTTCCTTGTTCTCCAGGTGGGCGCCTGACTGCCAAACTTAACGGTATTCCCTTGCTCTCCAGGTGGGCGCCTAATTGCCGAAACTTTAACTGTATTCCCTTGCTCTCCAGGTGGGTGCCTGATTGCCAAAACTTGAACTGTATTCCCTTGCTCTCCAGGTGGGCGCCTGATTGCCAAAACTTCAACTGTATTCCTTTTCTCTCCAGGTGGGTGCCTGATTGCCAAAACTTTAACTGTATTCCCTTGCTCTCCAGGTGGGCGCCTGATTGCCAAAACTTGAACTGTACTCCCTTGCTCTCCAGGTGGGCGCCTGATTGCTGAACTCGCACCGTTCTCCTTTGAAACTTGAGTTGTTCTCCCTTGTTCTCCAGGTGGCGCCTGATTGCTGAAACTTTAACCCGCTTCAGGTGAGCGCCTGATTGCTGAACCTGAACTGCTTTCTCTTGAGATTGCTTTTCCTTGGAACTGTCTTCCCTTGTTTCTCCAGGTGGGTGCCTGATTTCTTGAACATGAGCTGCTTTCTATTCTTGAAACTCGTGTTGTCCTCCCTGGTTCTTCAGGTGGGCACCTGATTTCAACAAAAACAGACAAAATAAAAGAAAATTTTCTGCCCCAGTTTGATATTGGGAACATCTGTGAGTGTTAACCAATTTTTGTTATCAAAATATATTCTAAATTAAATTCCTTTATCCTGAAAATTTCAAACCAAGCCTCATCTCAAGAGTGAAAAACTTAAATGCCAAATTATACTTCCCAAAAGTAGACCTCCCATCAGACCTTGTCATTTGCGAGGGTCTCAAAACTTTACTAAATCCTGTAATCCAGGAGGGTACTGGAACTTACTCCCAAGCCTGTCTGGCACCTGTTTTCCTCATGGAGGGTTCTTCCGAAACAAACAAAATTTCCTGCCCCTGTTTCAATCAAAGAAAAATCTTGTCAGTTTGAAAATGTGGTGGTTAGTTTGCGGCATTCTTGCTGAAGGTGGCCTTTTCGCTGCCATGCTTTGCTTTGACTGTCCGCCTTGAACTGGCCAAAAATTATTTGCCTTTCTGACTGAATTTCAACCACAGGACCCTGAATGACCCGAATGCTCTACACCCAACCCGCTGTTTTACATTTCTATCCTTCCAATTTGAACCTCTGTATCTTCCACAAAATTCACAAACCACTCGACCGCCTGAACTTTCATTATCACCTTATTTTTCACTTTCGCATCATGCTATTTCTGGTAAGCTGTGGCCGCATTTTGCTTTGTGCAATTTGAAAGTTGGTAATAATCTTTGCAATCCTTTCTTTTGCTTAACAACTCTAACATTGAGAAATATTTAAAGGAAAAGACCCAAAAGGAAATGAAATACAATGACTTCGGGAGTTATGAATAAAGAAGAAAATCCAAAACTGGATGACTGTTTGAGGGAGAAAAGTAAAAGAGACTTATCTGAGTGGAGCAGCTGGTACCAATGATCATGACATGCATTTCAGATTAATCAGCCCAGCCCGTTCAGCCAATCACCTTTCAGTTGTCATACTTGATGCCCCGGGATTTCCATAACCCAATCTCTTCGCCAAGTCACTGACCTTGTTCGGCTTGCAGTGCCCCGAAGGGTTTTCACCAACAAACCTCTTTCATTTGTTCATCTCTCAGATGTCGTCGCCTTACGGTGCCCATGAGGGTTTTCACCAATAAGACTCTCTCATTTTTGATTTCTCTCAGCTTTCTGTCGCCTTACGGTGCCCCTGAGGGTTTTCACCAATAAGACTCTCTCATTTTTCATTTTTCCTGCTCAGACCGGAGTGTTTCCCCTGACATGAATCGCACCTCTACTTGCTCGACTTGGCATCTCTCGAAGACTGATCGGAAGGTCTTTCTTTGGACCGTAATGTGGGCTTTTGGATGGGGGTTAGAAAGAAAGGATGTCACAAAGGCTCAAAACAGCTTGAATGGGTTCAAAATTACAGCTTTTGGAATCAGATCTCTTACAACAACCACAACTTCTGCCCCAGTTTCTTTGCTTGGGGACTTTTAAATTTTTATTTTGATGGGACCGAACCGTGAGGCTGCCCACGTATCCTTAAAAGGAATCAGGTCGAACTTAGTTCATGACATAGGAATTGCTTTGTTTTTGTACTTTTCTTTTTTTTTCTTTTCTCTTTTTTTTCTTTCTTTTTCTTTTTTTTTAATTTTTTAATTTTATTCTCTTTTCCTCTTCTCTCTTCTCTTTTCATTTTCTCTTTCTCTTTATCTTCTGTATCTGTATTTCTGATCTTTGCTACTGATTCTAAAAGAGGGGTATGAAAGAAAGCAAATAAGGCTCAAAGGGGTAACAATAGATAAAGTGTTTAGATAGCAGAATAAAACGCCTTCGTCATTTCAATCTTCAAAACATGCCAAGTACAAATGAACACAATTTAAACCAAAGAAATCATACACAATATCTTTTGACCGCATCAGACTTGATAGCCATGCCTACGCACTTGCCTTCTATATCTGTTAAATACAAAGCACCATTGGACAACACTCTCGTTACCACGAACGGCCCCTGCCAATTTGGGGCAAACTTGCCTTTTGCTTCCGCCTGATGTGGGAGGATGCATTTCAATACCAACTGACCCACTTCAAATTTCCGGGGACGCACCTTGTTGTTGTATGCTCTGGCCATTCTCTTTTGATACAACTGGTCGTGACATACTGCGGCCAGTCTTTTCTCATCAATTACTTAATTGCTCCAACCAAGTTTTGACCCACCCATCATCATCAATTTCTGCTTCAACATCACGCTCTATTTCTTGGATTATTATTTCAGAATTAGATTGGCTTTTAAAACTTGGCCGAAGATTCCTCATGCATGTCATGTCATTGAAACCAACATAAAAAGAACTGTATAAAGAAGAACAGAAAACAAAAATAATAACTATCAGGAATGGTGAAAAAGGGAAATTGCATTTCATTGAAAATAAAGGATAACAGGGTTTGTACATCAACAAACGAAAAATAAAAATTCTGGGTCACAACCCTGGAATAACCCAGATGAAAGAAAAACAAAGCCAACTACCAAAACTCCTTCCGAGTGGGGAGAGGAGTAGCCTTCCAATTGTTAAGCTTTACTTGCGGCCCGGCGAACTGCACATCTGCTTTGCTAGACCCTTCTCCAACTTCTACCATGTTCACATCATCAAACAACCTCTGGAACCTTTCAATTAACTCTTCATCAATGTCAACCATAGAACCTGGAACTATTGTCACTGGGAGTTTCCTGGCACCGGGCTTGACAAAAGACCTGGAGAGACGTAGGATAGGCTTCAGAAGTGCCCACGCCTTCCGTTTCAACCTTTTAGCCCTTCTCACATCCGCCGCTGTAGGTTTGAATCCAAGACCGAACGTAACTAAATTTTCAGGGAGGGACACCGGCTGAATGATACCCTGCAGGGATGCACCCAGACCTTTACCTGGCACAAAACCATTTTTCAGCATTTCAGAGGCCACCATGACAGTTGCAGAGGATATCTTTGGAGCTGGAACACATTTCCCTTCTGGAACCTTCTCGACCGGCACTGTTTCAAAAACTTGATAGACCCAAGGCCCTTTGTCATCTTCAGCCTCAATAAATGGGACGGAGGCATCACTTTGAGCACACAAATTCTCGTCACCATGCATGACGATCTCCTGTCTATCCCATTCAAACTTGACCATCTGGTGCAAAGTGGACGAGACTTCTTTGGCGGCATGTATCCAAGGTCGACCTAGCAGCAAATTGTAAGAGACGGCTACGTCCAGTACCTGGAACTCCATGGTGAATTCCACCGGTCCTATTGTCAATTCAAGCACTATATCACCAACCGAGTCTTTCCCTCCACCGTCAAAACCTCGGACGCATACACTGTTCTTGTGAATCCTCTCATCATCAACTTTCAACTTGTTCAGAGTACAGAGAGCGCAAATGTTTGCACTGGAACCATTGTCAACTAACACCCTGGTGACCACAGAATCTTCACATTTTACCGCGAGATAGAGAGCTCTGTTGTGTTCAGTACCTTCCACAGGCAACTCATCATCGGAGAAAGTGACCCTGTTCACCTCAAATATTTTGTTGGCGATCTTCTCCAGATGGTTCACTGAAATTTTTGCGGGGTACATGAGCTTCGTTCAGAATTTTCATCAGGGCCCGACGATGCTCATCTGAGTGGATCAATTATGATAGCAAGGAAATCTGAGCGGGCGTCTTTCTCAGCTGCTCCACGATGGAGTAATCTTGTAACTTCATTTTTCTCAAAAATTCCTCCGCTTCTTCCTCAGTGACTGCTTTCTTCACTAGAACTGGATTATCTCTGGATGTTTTAGCTTTTCTTAACTCTTCCGGGGCAAAGCATCTCCCTTACGAGTTAGTCCCTGGGCCTCATTGACTTCTTCTTTCACTTCCTTTCCCCTGTAGGTCACTATCATCCGTTCATAGCTCCATGGGATAGCCTTGGTGTTGACTACCGGCAACTGGGTTACAGGCTTGATGATGACAGGGTCCGTACGGGCACCCTCCACAATTATGATAGGCTTACTCGCCAACCCTGGCACGACCACTTTTGACCTATCTTGCTTTGCCACAGCACCATTTGGGGATCTTTTCTTAACTACCACAGATGGCTCACCGTTTGTCATGCTCAACTTGTTCACGGATCCTTCAACCGTTGGTTTTTTGACAGGCTTGGCCTCACTGGACCGAATCATCATGACGTACTGTGAAGGCTTCTTGGGCTCCCCCCCTTGTGTACTATCTCGATCATGTTTGTTCCCTCATGGGTTGGCAATGGGTTCTGATTGATGTTGGGTGTCTCCGGAGTTTGGATTACAATCCGGTTTGTGTCGATGAGCTCCTGGATAGCATTTTTCAAGTGCCAGCACTTCTCCGTATCATGCCCCGGAGTACCAAAGCAATATTCACAGCTCACGGAGTAATCAAGAGTCTTTGGAGGAGGATTTGGTAATTTCGACTCAATCGGCCTCAGCATATCCAACTGCCTCAATATATGGAATAAACTGGTATAAGACTCCCCCAACGGGGTGAAAGTTTTCTTTCGCTGCAACCTCTCATTTTTGAATGCTGGATTGGGTCGGAAACCTGGGCTGGCAGGGTTTCGGTAGGCTCGTGGGGGTGGGTAAGAATTTTGTGGAGCTGGGTAGGTGTTTTGTGGGGCTTGGGCACGCCATTGTGAGTAGGCAGGAGGTTGAGTATATGTCTGGGCGTGGTGGACGGAAACCTGAGGGTCTGGTGTGGGGAAATAGTGCTGGGGTGGATTATATGGGGTTTGGGTGTAGGTTCGGTGATGAGGCCAAGGATGTGTATAATGGTGTGACGGGCCCCTTGGTCCAAACCACAATCCTGAATCAACTGTTGCCACATCTTCTTTCTTCTTCTTTCCGATCACTCCCCCGGAACCATTTTGAATGGCTTGGGTAGTTGCTTTGATGGCCAAATAGCTCATGATTTTGCTTGATTTAAGCCCTTCTTCCACCATGCCACCCATCTTCACTACCTCGTTGAACGACTTGCCAATGGCCGATATCAGATGGCCAAAGTAAGTAGGCTCCAAAGCCTGCAGAAAGTATTCCACCATTTCGTTCTCCTCTATTGGAGGGTTAACCCTTGCTGCTTGTTCTCTCCAGCGAAAACCATATTCCCTGAAGCTTTCACTGGGCTTCTTCTCAATCTTAGTTAAAGAAAATCGATCAGAACAATCTCGATGTTGTACTGGAAATGACGAGCGAAAGCTTGGGCCAAATCATACCAAGTATACCATCTGTTGTGATCTTGACGAGTGTACCACTCCAGCACTGCGCCACTCAGACTCTGGCTAAAGTATGCCATTAACAGCTCATCTTTTCCGCTTGCCCCTCTCATCTTGCTACAAAATCCCCTCAGGTGGGCCACCGGGTCTCCATGCCCGTCATATAGGTCGAATTTAGGCATCTTAAATCCCACAGGCAACTGAACATCAGGAAATAGACACAAATCTTTGTATGCTACGCTCACCTGGCCCCCAATCCCTGCATGTTTCTCAACGATTGTTCCAGGCTTCTTACCTTCCTGAACATCTCCTCCTGCTCTGGGTTTTTAGGTGGTTTCTCAGTCTCAACTGGGAGGTCGAAACGAGGAGTGTAGGAGTAATGGTCTGGGGCCTTGAAAGTGGGCTCCAGGGGGTAGTATTGGTTATCTTGGTTCTGGAATAAGGGCTCACTGGAGGATCGATGGAGCATAGCGGGTGGGGTGCCACGAAAATAGGGGTGGCTGGTGGAGGGGGGTATGGGATTGGTTTAGCTGGTGGTGCTTGTGTGGTTTGGGAAGTGGTGCCTTGGTAGTGGTGGTAATGGGGGAAGCCTGGTGATGAATCAACAGTGGGAGGCTCTTGGGACTAAGCTAGTGGCGGGTACAAAAGCAGGGTTGGCGGTGTATGATGGTGGTGGATGCCTTTCATCCACGCCTGGTACATC
>NW_017677003.1:0-3160 GCF_001879085.1 Nicotiana attenuata
TTTTGTTGATAGTTGTGATGCACGAGGGTTTTCTGCTGTGCGGTTTGTTGATATTGTGATGCACGAGGTTTCTGCTGTGCGGTTGTTGATACTGTGATGCACGAGGTTTCTGCCGTGCGATTGTGAATATTGAGATGCACGAGGTTTCTGCCGTGCAGTTGATTTTGAAGGGTTGCACGAGGTCTTTGCCGTGCTGTTGTTGTTATTGATGTTTTGCACATGCGGCGTAATAAGGCGGGATATGTTATATGCTTATATGTGGGTTGCGCATGTGGCGGAATAAGGAGGGTACATTGTGATGCACGTGTGGCGAAATAAGGCGGTACCCATTATCTTATTATTTGCACACGTGGCGAAATAAGGTGGGCTATGTCAGGGGATGATTGTAGGGAATTGTGACGGCCTGTGGAGGCATTCCTAGTTGTTTAATAATGTGATTGTGGGTTGCTTACCGGTATGAACCTTATCGCTTGGAAGTTGTGAGGAAACATCGCACGTGCGGTCCGTTCTCCTTTTCATGTTTACTAGCTGGTAGAATTTTGTTAGAAATATTTGCACAAGCATACACGTAGCTGAACACCCCTATTAGAGGTGAATTCCTCCTGATTTTGCTAAGGGTGGAGGTACGCCCTCGTTTATCCATTATATTTGTGAGAGTGGCCCTAGTTAGCCAGTTAGTTGTCGGTATGACCATGAGATTGATGGGGCACAGGATGTCGATTGTTAGATTTCAGATGCTGGGCCTTCGCGAGTTGTGGTTTGTCCGAGACTTGGTGAAATTGTGGGAAGAGTTGGATAAGACCTTTGTGAACATCATTGTAGGATATGAGTTATTGACTTGTTTTCCCATTGCTGTGTTGTGACCTTAGGATTTGGATTGTGATTCTGCCGTCATTTCCTATCCTCATTTATTATATTCTCGTTGTTACTTGTTGTATTTTTCCCTTATTGTGAATTGTAGCATTCTTGGTCATTCATGCAGTCTTTACATATTTATATGTCATTTCCATTATTCTTATGATTATACTGTTTATTGACCGGTAGGTGCCTTGACTGTTCCTCGTCACTACTCCACCGAGGTTAGTCTTGATACTTACTGGGCACCGCCGTGGTGTGCTCATGCTACTCTTCTGCACATTTTTGTTGTGCAGATACAGGTACTCCCACTCAGTTCTGTCAGCCTTGGAAGGAGGCGTATCGGTAGAGACTTCGAGGTATATCTGCTACGTCCGCAGACCGAGGAGTCCCTTTCCAGTTTTTTGTAATAAGTATAGCTCTTTCAGCATTTCTCCTTTGTATAGATATTCTTGAGTCAGAGCCTCTTATGTATCCCTTAGCTTGTGATTTTTGAGTTTCCGGATTTTGGGAATTGTTTTAGACTTGTGATGTTGAGTTGTACTTGCCATGCGACATTCAGTACAGTTTCCTCTAGATATTTCATTTGATTTTCTCTATTTTTCTGCAATTATTACATTTCCGCAAAATGTTAGGCTTACCTGGTCATGGGGACCAGGTGCCGTCACGACATATTCACGGTTGGTGAACTAGGGTCGTGACAAGTTGGTATCAGATCTCTAGGTTCATAGGAGTCACAGATCACAAGCTGGTTTATTAGAGTCTCGTGGATCAGTAGGAGACGTCTGTACTTATCTGCGAGAGGCTATGTAACCGTTAGGAAAATTCCACTTCATTTGATTTCCCTGTCATGCGAGATTTTGACATCTACAATCCTAAACCTCTGTCTTCTACTCTCTCACAGATGGTGAGGACACGTACTACCCGAGGTGATCAGGCACCCACGCCCCCTACTGCAGCCGTCGGAGGTCGGGGCCGGGGTAGAGTTCGAGGACGCGCACGTGGTGCAGCGAGAGCACCTGCGCGAACTGCCGCCGAGGTACCACCAGCAGATCCAGCCGGAGCCCAGGCATCTGACACGCCTATTGCTATTACTACTCCAGCCCTTCAGGAGACTTTGGCACAGTTCATGAGTATGTACACCACTTTGGCTCAAGCAGGATTGCTTCCCCTTGCTGCAGCCACATCTCAGGCCGGGGGAGGAGCACAGACTCCCGCCGCCCGCACTCCTGAGCAGCGAGCGCATGTTGAGCAGGTCCTAGAGATTATTCCTGCGCCGCCTGCGGCACCAATTCAGCCCGAGGGCATGGCAGCAGCTTCCGAGCAGGAGCAGATGAGACTAGATAGGTTCAAGAAATATGACCCTCCGGTGTTCAGTGGATTAGCATCAGACGATGCCTTGGGGTTTCTTGATGAGTGTTACCGTATTCTCCGTACTATGGGTATCTCTGGATCGAGCGGGGTTTCTTTCACTACTTTTCAGCTTCGAGAAGCCGCCTATGATTGGTGGCGCACCTATGAGTTAGACAGCCCAGACGAAGCATCTTCACTGACTTGGACCCAGTTTTCAGATATGTTTCTGAGAGAGTTTGTTCCTCAAAGCCTCAGGGATGCATGGCGCGCGGAGTTTGAGCATTTGCGCCAGGGTGCTATGACCGTCTCGGAGTATGCTGTCCGTTACACCAGTTTGGCTAGACACGCCTCAGCCTTGGTTTCTACTGTTCGCGAGAAGGTTCGTCGGTTCATTGAGGGGCTCATTCCTAGCATCAGGTCCAGCATGGCCCGTGAGTTGGAGATGGATATTCCGTATCAGCAGGTGGTGAATATTGCTAGGAGGATAGAGGGTATGCATGCTAAAGAGAGAGAGGGCAGGCAGGGTCATGAGGGAGAGAGGATCCGAGATCAGGAGAGAGAGCTTGAGGAGGCGAGGAGGCCTCGTAGGCCGGTGAGATATACTGGTCCTTATTTTGGAGGCAGGGTGCGTCATGGTAGAGGTTTTGCGGGTCAGCCAGTTCAGTTTGCGCTTTAGGCTTTGCATGGTGACTCAGGAGCTCATAGGTCTCGGAGTACCCGCATCGCATAGTTCCCACCGCCTCGTCAGCAGAGAGGGTGCTTTGAGTGTGGAGATACTAGCCACTTGGTGAGAGATTGTCCCAGACTTTGGACCGGTGTGTCCCAGTGAGGTATTCAGGTAGGTAGAGGGCGCCCAAGAGGGGGAGGCCCGGCTCGTTGATGTGTTTCATATAGTAGGCTTGAGGCCGGTGCGCCAGTTGAACGACATTCAGGTACGGATTCGGTTTGTTAT
>NW_017677003.1:6106-35965 GCF_001879085.1 Nicotiana attenuata
AACACGTAAAATCGTTATAGGCATGATATCTACTGATTTTAGAAGGTGATGAGATAGTGAGGCTCGAAATGAATTGTTTAAAAGTCCTATATGCATACTTGTTAAGCTCGTTAAGTGAGGGACTTAGATTATCAAAAGAGATGCAGAATGTATAAGAATTAAAAATTGGTTACAGGTTCTGCGGGTGATGGCAACTACTATTACTGATTTTATATCTAACATGACTGTGAATGAAAACGAATCAGAGTTGCTCGAGGATCCCTATAGGCATGATTTCTATGCATTACTGCTTTTTAGACGTGGTATATACTTGCAGAAACCTTATTGACATGGTATCTAAATGCAGAAACTTGTGTTAAACCTTATAGACATGGTATCTAAATGCAGCAACTTGTGTTAAACCTTATAGACATGGCATCTGAATGCAACTTGAATTATGTAAAATATTCCTATATGCATGGTTTCTAAGTGATGTTTGAAAATGCAGAAGTTAAAAACACCATATAGGCATGATTTCTAGGTGAAGTTTGAATATGCAGAAGTTAAAACACACCCTATAGGCATGATTTCTAGGTGAAGTTTGAATGTGCAGAAAGTATAAACACCCTATAGGCATGATTTCTACCCTTGCATGCATAGTTCCCCACCCCTTTTCACTAGCCAGCCCCAAATGTTTATTACAACTTATTACAAACTAGAATAATAAATTACACCAGAAAAGTACAAAGCAAAGTACAACCAGAGGAAGCCTGATTCTTGACTTCCTCTCTGAGTTATGAGATAGACCAACTCAAAGTCCATTGATCCAAAGCCTTTCTCCAATTTGAGTGTGTCAGAGTCCCCTAAGAGCCTCAATGGGACTTCAGGCAGTGCTCACACCCAAATTGCATCACCAAAATAGGGACAAGTGCAGTGTGGAAATGCCAGCCCTCAAGTGTCCAAGTTTAGAGGGAGCTCAATAGGTCCCAAGGCAAGGCTCACAAGAGGGGGGGTAGAACTTAAGTCTAAGAGAGAGTGCAAGTGAAGAAACAGAGCTTTAAGAACTAAGGAAGTAAAGAAGAGGGAAAGAGGTGGTGGGAAACAATTATAGAGTGGAGGATTTCACACAAAGGGGTTCAGGGATTGGGAACTGCAAAGAGCCTATGTACATAGGCATTAGTTAATTCTGGGCATGCACAGCAATAGGGAGTGCTGTTATGCTTACAAAATCAACCAGAATACACAACATATAATTGTAACATAGAGGTTATGATCCCAGGGGAATAAAATTTGAGTCATAGACAACAATACTTAATACTGTCATGCCTCAAACACCATGGGGTAGGGGTTTAGGGTGCATAATAGATTCAGAACAAGCAGAAAGGAATTACCACATGCTTAGAATAAAGTACTGAATTAAACACAAGCAGTAGGCAGACAAGAAAACAAAAGTATTAGGAAAACATATTGTTGTGATGATGAAATCTTAATCAAGACATACCAGTTCAAAGAAGCAAAAATGCAGTAAAAGCAGGTAATCGGACTTTGAAGACAGGCCACAGTACAAGTAGCAAGAGAGAATATTTTGACTATGAGTGTGAGTTCAGAAACTAAGAGCGTTCGTGTGTATCTGTATTAATGAAAGAGCAGGGTATTTATAGTTTGAAAACAGGTGAAAAATAAGGCATGAGTCATAGTTCAGCAGCAATTATGGAACTATGTACTAATTTAAATCAAATCAGTACTAAATACTTCCTTTAATTAAGGAGTTAAAATCAAACGGTAATGGGCAGAAAATATTTAAGGAAACAAATCAAGTAGAGCATCATGTGCAGAATAGACAATTAGGGGTAAGTACATAGGGGTTTAATTAAAGGAAGAATCTTTGAAATACTCGGTTAACCAAATAAGGTAAGAAAAATAATAAATTTGCAGAATATGGAGAAAATCAGCACACAGTAAATCAAGGAGTCAGGGATTCGAGATTACTGATTTAGGGAGAATAACATGGGCTGCCATGAATAACAAATAAACCAAGTTAAATACAAGAGAATCAAAAGTCTAAAAGGAAGTTTTAAAATCAATCCAAGAAATAGGAAAATCAGTCAAACAAGGAAAGAATCAATTACACGAGTGCAATCAGAATTTCACAAGGAGGTTTGAAATCAGTCCAAAATTGAAGGTCATTTTAGAGAGAAATTTAGCATATAAAAGGGTACATAAACATTAGGCATGCGCGGTTAAACTATGGCAAAGAGAAGCAACATGTAATAATAATTACAAAGTCCAGTAGACAGTGAAACACGGCAGTCACATAGGTCAATTTAGTAATAGGGAAAAGAGGGCATCAGAAGCATGCAAAAAGGGTCAAGTAAAAAGACCTTTCTGAAAAAATATAGTCTAGTTTCAGTGATTGCAGGAAACCAAATCACATAGAGAAGCAGAAGTTGAAACAAAAAGGACTTTGAATCCAGTCGAGCAACTTCAAATAGATGAAGAAGTTTCAGAGGCTCGAATAGGTCCAAAGAAATTAGGGTTTTGAAACCAGTCAAATTCAGGGATGATGAACAAGCAAATCACACAGCACATAGTCTCAGAACTCGAATGAACCCAAAGTTTTAGGGTTTTCACCATCAATCGAGTCTAGAGATGAAAAAAAACTATACGAACAAATACTAACACAAAAACTATATTACAGAATCCCCAAAAGAAACTAAGACTCTTGACATGCAAACTCCAGTAAAAGAACGACATGAGGAAACACAGCAGGACATGTCAAAAATCAGAGGAAGCTTAGAAATAACTTAAAAAACCTAAATCGGAAAAGATAAAAGGGTTTTGAAGGCAAAGTTTTGGAAGAAACCTTGAGAAAACGTTTAGAAGTCTTAGAGCAAACACAGATCTAAAAGAAATCGGAAGAACCTCAAAGATTAGGGTTTCAGACGAAACCCAGATAGTGAGAAAGGCTTGGAAAATCATCGATCTAAGCAGGAGAAGTCAAGAATCAGGCTTGAATAGCCATGGCTGGCCGGAGCAAAGTCAAAGGTGACCGGAGACAACCATAGAACTGAAAACAACCAAGGTCTGGACAAACTTTCCCAGGATTCAGCCTTGAAACCGTGATAATCGGGCATATAGAAGCCAAAGGAGGTAGATACAGGCCTCCAATGGCTTTGGAAGCCATTGATTTGGGCGATTTTAGGTGGTGGTTGAGGGTGGTGCTAGGGTTTTGAGAGAGAGTTTGAGAGAGAATTGGGATTCTGAGGCGGCTGAATGAGAGAAATGATAGGGTTTAGGGGTTGTTTGGGATTAATTATGGAAAGGGGGTTTGGTGGCCGTTGATCATTTTGATTAACGGCCTGGATTGATCGGGTACGTGGAGCGGTTTAACGGGGTTGGGTTTGGGTCGGTTCAGACGGGGATTGGGTCAGGGTAATTGGGTTTAAAATTGGGGTTCCATGCAGGCCACAATTGAAACACAATTGGGCTATATCTTAAATAGCCACATTTCCCTTATTTATTTTATAAAAATAGTAAAGTAATTTCTGGAAATAAATTAAAGGTATTAAAATGATTAATAATACATAATTATCAAACTACAAATATTGGACCTAATTTTTATAGACATAAACGTAATTAGATCTAAAAGAGGCTAATATTGCAATTATATACAATTTAGCCTTAAAAATACTAAATAAATTTGTAAAAATATGCCAAAAAATATCTTAGCTATGTTTAAGTGTAAATATGAGAGTCTAATAAATGAACCACTAAAATGATAATTTTGGAAATAATTATTGGGCTTTTCTGGATAAAGTAGGACAATAAATTGATTTAAAAATCTTTTAAAAATTAAGGAAAGATAATAAAACATTTGGACATACTTATATATGCATACATATGCTATTTTGAAAGTGTTTTGCATATTAAAAATATATAGGGAAAAATTGGGTATCAACATCTACTAGTGATCAAGACATCACCATATATAGACTACGGAGGAAATTAATAGCAAGGCCAAAGAAGACTTGGAAAACTTTTCAGTACCTACTCTCTGAAGGAAAGAAAATTTTCCTTAGATTAAGGGAATGCCAAATTCTTGTAGTGCACAAGAAAAAGTTATTTGGAAAGAAGTCTCAAGCATGGTCACGCTCTTGAAGTGATTAGCACAAATAGTTGGAAGGAAGCCAAATCAAGAGGAAGAAGGAAGAAAGCAAAATACGAGAAGGCAAATTCAAAATAGGTGATCTTGCATAAAAGGAAAGAAGATAGCTAATATTCTAAGAAGAATATTCTGCTAGTTCCTACGTAGGAATGAATAAAGGAGATGTCAGTTATAAAAGGAATGAGATCAATTATTAAAGAATCATTCCTAAAATCAAGATTCTCTCCTAATGAGATAAAGAAGACCAAGTCCAAGCATGGTAAGCATCGCCAAAGATCTGCTATCTAATATAAAGAAGATTTTCTATTCAAGTACACTTTGAAGCAATCAATTTATGGCAAGAGAATTAATGGTGCTACTGCTACAAAAGAAATTTCATTCAACGGTCAAATCTCAAAAAGGAACCAAGCACTTCAACTATGAGGAAAATCAGAAAACCATATCAAGGAAGATCTTCAACAAATATGAACTGATGATACTGCATCAAGAGGAACAACTATTTAAAGAAGAGTTGAAGACACTTCTCAGTACCAGCTTCGTAGATAACTTTTCTACTCTTCCTACACCTTAGTCAAGCACTGTATAAGTTTACTAGCGTCATAAAAGATAGAGAGAAAGGAAAAAATACTGAGAGGTTGTGTTATTGTTCGTTTCTTTGGTAAGCGAGTGAAAACCAAAGTGTCGTTGTTGGTGAGCGAGTGAAAACCAACCCTTTGTTCGTTGGTGAGCGAGTGAAAACCGACCTTGTCAACGTTGGTGGTGATTGCTGAAAACCACAAAGGTTGTACTCAATTCAATTTACAAAGAGATCTACAACACTCTTGCAACCCAAGAGGACTGGATTAGGATACCACATTGGTTCCGAACCAGTATAAAGATTCCTGGTGTTATTTACTTTATCGCTCTTATATTATATTCTGTTCCTTTACTGTTTGTTGTGATTAACACTTGTTTGAATCGAAAGGACTAACAGTTCTGTGCAGACTGTCTCCACATCCGTCGACTAAGTCTATACCATAGTCGACTAAATTTTTAACAGGCGTACAATTCACCCCTCCCCTCTTTGTACTTTCACTATTCATGGTAGATATCTCCTAGTACGGGAAGTCCATCAAGAAATGGAAGATAACTAACCACAGAAATGTTTTACAGTGTAATGTCAAACATTTCACAGCCTCTTTCCTATGAAGCTATCGGTAAATTCAGTCTGTTTATGTTATGAATTTTTTTAATGTCTATTAGAAGGTTTTGTTCTGTAGAGAACACACATCCCTTGTTACCAGACTTATTTTCCTTTACTTTTTTCGGTTGGTTATTTAGAAATTGCATGCAAAATTCAGAAGGGAAGGGGAACTTTGGAATGACGGTAAAATTGTCTTTGTGTGACCTATAGGTTATGGGTTCGAGTCGTGAAATCAACCACTGAAGGGTAGGCTGCTTACATCATACCCTTTGGGGTGCGGCCCTTTCCCGGACCCTTCGTGAATGCGGGATGCTTCATCCACCGGGCTGCCCATGCAAAATTAAGAAGATGGAGTTTTTCTCTATGCTTAGAAATCTGCAGTTTGTTGTTTGATACTAATACTTGGAATAGATGACTCTGAATAGTAAAAGTTGCTGTACATAGGGAACAAGAAAGAAAAAAAGAAGAAGTTGCAGTATATCACGATACCGTTGACCTCCAGCACTGAAATCTTTCATGCCACCATTAAGGTTGTCTTCTAGACTTCCATGCCTGCAAATGTTTTGGGCTTAATGGTAATTAGAAGTTTACTTTCTAATTAGTAATTTCATATTACATATCTCAATAGTGAGGGTTGTAGATTTCAGCTATACTCCCAGTGTTAATATGGTATCAATTTTTAATTGCAAGTGTACATCCGATTGACTCTAGGATATACAGTAGCTTGAGGTTGGTTAATCAATTTTAACAATCAATTATACTCCTACTGCCTTCCATGCAGAAGAAAAAGGTCCAAGCAACTCTTCTTCGGTTTTAATTTCAAATATTGTTATAACCAAGGGTTATAGTGACATGGATAAGATACTTATTAGAGGCAAATGAATTTTTTCCCCGGTATTTAGCAATTTCTCTTTAATGGTTCTTATGTGATGTGACTCTGGTTAGTTGGGCACTAATGCGGGTATTTGATATTGGGTGAAAAATACAAATAGTTTAAATAGTTTTTTCAACTTCAACTAAATATTGTTCAGACGACTCTTATATCTTCTTGACAAAGCATCCTTTTGTGTATAATTGTGAAAATTAAATACTTTAAGATCAGGGAATCATATTAGATGCTCAAACAATCTATTTATGGTTGACGAGACAAAGGGTGACGGTCGTGCACATAATTAGCGTGCAAGTAAAATACATTGATTTAGAGGTATATTTTGAAAGTACAAGAGGGGTGGGGGAAGGGGGAGGGTGAATTGTAACCAATTTAAAAACTTAGTTGACTAGATAGGGAATTAGTCGACTAAACTTTTCCAGCAAATTCGATCACAGCGAGTTAAATTGTGCAGGAGTAAAAGAAGTAAAGACACAGGAGTTTAATATCAGTGCCGATGTGGTACCTACATCCAGTTTCCTTGGGTCATAAGGATTCTCTTAGATCTTCAATATTGAGTCGATACAACAGTTGTGGTTTTAGTTCGTTCACTAGTAACGATATTCAGCAACATTATGAGACTTTTCCTTTTTAGACAGAATCTTCTAGGAGTAGGACCCAAGGGTAGCCTCATGAATCTAGCGTGTGAAGTACAACCAGATTCATTCTCAATATGTAGTTTGGCTCCTTCTTTTCTATCAGTTGCTCTTAAAGCATCCGCAAATTTCTCTTGACTGAAATTCCTTTCCTTCCTTGTATGCTCGAGAATCTCTTGCTTGTTTGATTGATTCTCTTTCCTACCTTGTATTCTTGAGAATCTCTTGCTTGTTTGATTGATTCTCTTTTCTTCCCTTTATCCCTTTGATGGACAATTTGAATATCATAGTAGTTGGCTCCTTTAATATGCTTAGATTGATTTTCTTTCCTTCCTTGTATTCTTCAGAGCCGTTGCTTCCGTGTGAATTTGTAGACATAGTGGATTATATTAGTCAAGGCTTTTTGTTATTAATCATCATTAAAATAAACCTAACGTTCTCTCCTTTTTTGATGATGACAATAAACCAAAATAAGTTTGACTAATTTAGGGGCACTTCCCTTTCAAGGTGTACTTCTGCTCCCCCTGTCTTTGCGCCCTTATTTGCATGCTCCCCCTGTCTTTGTACTCTTTTTCTTCTCCCACTTTGACATCAATCAAGAAATAAGAGATAGAGAGGATAATAACTAATGGTAAAGCATGCATGACATAATTATATACATGTAACAGTTATAGCAGGCAAAAGTGGGCATAGTCGACTGTATGCCCAGCCAAACACAACCAAAGGTAAAGTTTTATCAAACAAATAAAAAAATATTGATTAAACATCCCAGACAATTAGTTCCTTCCAAGGAAATACTTCAAAGTGTTGATCACTTTGGTGCAAAAGCTGTCATAAGAGGCATCAATCTCTTTGGTGACTTTCGTCAACTTCTCAGTGACATCCTGCATAGCCCTGATCCCGTGTATTTTTGTGGCTTGAAGTTTGATCCTTAATTTGGCCATATCTACTCCAGTTTCCTTTGTCACTTCTCTGATCTTGTCCACCTGTTCTTGCATAGAAGTTAGCAATTCCTTGATACCTACAATATTTTGCTGCATTAGTAGCAGCTGTTCTAAGGGAGAGGATTTGCTTGCTTCAGATTTAATGCCTCCAATGCCCTGTTGAGGAGTGGACTCTGGTGCTTTATCTTTCTTGAACCACGTTCCCTCAACCAGAGTGTACCCCATCATAGCAAAGGCAGTGTTGTCATAGGAGCTGAAAATAATCTTAGGGGCATAGGGAGACAAATCCACTTTCATAACTTGCAAAATATGAGAGATTAGTAAACCATAAGGCAAGAAGTTAGCAGAAGAGGAAACATCCATGATGCTTTCAAGCATATACTGACATATCCAAGCAAACTAGTTAATAGCTTTTCCATTCATAAGACAGTACAGAAAGAACACATATCTGGTAGACAAGGTGCAAAGAGAACCCGTGCGGGATAACATGGTGGTAGCAATAATATGGGCTAGTACACGGTGCTCAAATTTTAGGTTTTTAGGACCAATATCAGGGGGTTCTCAGACAGAACACTTTTTGCTTCTTCAAAAGATACTTCAAAACTATCAGGCCAAGAATGTCGCAGAAAGAAACTATATCCTTCAAACTTGGTTACAAAGATCTTTTCAAACTGATAAGAGTCAAGAATAATGCGAGTTCCCAAGATCATGGATTCCAAGTCATCTTTTTCATTCACAAAAAGATTAGCATAAAACAAACGCACATGCTCTTCATAGATAGTGTCACCAACAATCACAAATAGAGAGAGAAGTTTTTGAGTTTCAAAAATAGAGATAACATTACAATGAGAGTTTTTCATCAATTTCAAACTTTCAGAAACTAAACGAGGATTAGGCAAATACCAATTTTGTCATGAATGAAACAAAATCTTTCTTCAAGTAGCGGTTTTGTAAAAATATCTGCTAGCAAACTTTCAGTGTTAACAAATTCTAACACAATAATACCTTTTGCAACATGATCACAGATAAAATGATGCTTGATTTCAATGCTCTTAGCTCTAGAATGATGAACAAAAATTTTTGAAAGGAAAATAGCACTAGTGTTATCACACATAATTGGAATGCAATTAAGATATAAATCTTAGTCTAAAAGTTGATGCATAATCCACAGAACTTGTGTACAGCAGTGTCCTACAACCAGGTATTCTGCTTCAGAAGTAGATAAGGCAACACAACTTTGTTTCTTGTTGTGCCAAGATATAAGAGATTTTCCAAGTAATTGGCACATTTCACTTGTGCTTTTCTATCAATTTTATCATCTACAAAATCCGCATCTGAAAAACCTTTGAGATCAACGACATTTAAGCTTTCATACCATAGTCCATAGTCGAGTGTCCCTATCAGATATCTGACGATTCGTTTAACAGCATCAAATGAGATTCTTTGGGAGCTGATTGATATCTTGCACACCACTAAACATGACACTAGCCGTAAGGTAGAGTAGAGATCCGATCATACCTCGATACATTGTTTTATCAACACTCTTACCATTTTTATCTTCATCAAGGATAGTTGATAGACTCATGGGAGTCCCTATTGCTTTGGTATTAGACATGCAAATTTCTTATTGAGCTCTTTTATGGACTTTGTCTGGCTAATGAAAATCCCTTTCTGTGATTGCTTGATTTGTAGCCAATGAAGAAAGTTATTTCTCCCATCATGCTCATTTCAAATTCCACTTTCATGATGTTTGAAAAATCCTTGCATAATTCAAGATTAGCACTTCCAAAGATAATATCATCAACATAGATTTGTACAATTAAATTACCTTCTTTTGAGCGCTTAATAAAGAGAGTAGTGTCAATATTACCTCGATCAAGCCCATGTTTGGCTAGAAATGAACTTAGCCTTTCATACCAAGCTCTAGGAGCTTACTTCAATCCATATAGGGCTTTGGATAGTTTGTAGACATAATTTGGAAAGGATTTATTTACAAATCTTGGGGGTTGCTTAACGAACACTTCCTCGGAGATGAACCCGTTTAAGAAAGCGCCTTTCACATCCATCTGAAACAGTCTAAAGCACTTTTGAGCAATGTTTTAAAAGGCGGGGGCATGAGGCGAGGAACTTTACCTGTGGCAAGGCGAGGCGTAAACCTTGAGACATGGGGCGTAAGTCCCACGGATCTTTAAATTTTATCAATTTTAAGAATTTTAAGATAGTATAAAATAAAAAATAATTATAAAAATTTTATGAAAATCATAAAATTATAACAAATAATCTATTTAAAATATTTATAAATTATAATTCAACTATGAATAATACGAAAAGTATGACATATATCATAATATGCAAATTAGCTGCAACGTCGTTACAACTCAAACATCAAAATTAATGTATTCGTTACAAAATCTTATATGTATCTCATACGGAGTAGTGAATCTTGAAAGAATTTCTATATTATAATTTTGATATTTTTCTTAAAATACTCCTTTCATTTAATATGCTTTCTATTTGAAAGAGAATTATATAAAAACATAATTCACAATTTAAATATGATTCTCTAGCATCGTTTATTTTTAAGTTTCAACAAGTTAATAAAGTGACACATAATACACCATACAATACCATGATAACTAACTATTTGTAAATAGTTACTAGCTAATACTGAGCTGTTAAGTTAATAAGTATTCTGTCTCGTAAATGTGGAAAAAATAAAATGTAGAAAAATAATTATAAAAAAAATTATGGACTATTATATAGTAAAGACATAGCAAAAGTTAATAAATAAATACTTTTTAAATGAAAGATTTATTTAAAATTAATTATCATAGCAGTCTTAGTGCATAACGTGCAATAATTTTTATTTTAATTATGACATAAAATACTCTCAACTCAATGATTTATGATTAAGAAAAAAGTAATTTTGAATAGTCAAATATTTATTAAGAAAATTTGAGGATTTACAAGGTTAGTTACATACAATTGCATAAAGTTCTATTAGGAGAGCCCAGTAAGCTGGGCGTTGGGCGTGCTTGGGGCGTAAGCCACGATGGCCGAGGTGTAAGTCTCACAGAACTAAGCCCCACACATAAGTTCATGGGCATTTTACGAGTGCTCCGCCCGGGGACGAGCCCCAGGCGAGTCCCAATTCTTCCTTTTTAAAACAGAGCTTGTGAGCAGCATATAATAAAATAAGAATAGATTCTAACCTGGCAACAGCGGTGAAGGTTTCCTCGTAGTCAATTCCTTCTTGTTGTGAATAACTTTGAGCAACCAGTATAGCTTTATTTCGTACCACTTGGCCAGACTCGTTTATCTTATTCCTGTAAACCCGATTTGTTCCAACAATAGATGCATTTGGGGGTTTAGGGATAAGTACCCATACCTTATTCTTCTCGAATTGATCAAGCTCATCTTGCATTGCAACTATTCAACTATTATCCCTAAGAGCCTCGTCTACCTTTTCTGGTTCAAATTGAGAGATAAGGGCAATATTTGACGTCTGCTTTTGAGATCTTCTCGTTTTCATGCCTTCCTGAGGATTACCAATGATGAATTTTATGTGGATATCTAGGTTCACTTTTTCATTCATTTGGAACAGCTGAGGCTGACTTCTTTTTGGTGGGAATTGATTGTTCAGCTGTAGGTGACTCCTAGTTTTCTTTAGTCGACTGGTGCTGCTGATTAGTCACCTCATAACGAATGTCCTCACCTGTATAAACAGATTTTGGAACTATGGAAATTTTCTTGTCTTCAGGAAGTTTTTCATTCCTTGAGCGAGCGTTAGTGTCCACAAATACAACATGTATGGATTCTTCAGTAGATAACGTTCGTTTATTAAAAACTCTATATTCTCTACTTGAGGGAGAGTATCCAAAATAAATACCTTCGTCGCTTTTTGGATCAAACTTACCAGGGATGTCTTTTCTATTATTGTGGATAAAGCATTTGCAGCCAGATAGATGAAAGTAGCTGATGTTGGGTCTTTTACCTTTTTACAGCTCATATGGAGTCTTTTTGAGAATAGGTTGAATCAGGCATCTGTTAATGATGTGACATGCGGTACTTACAGCTTCAGTATAGAAGTGGTGTGGAAGATTTTCCACAATCATAGTACTTGCCATATCTTGCAAGGTACTATTTTGGCGTTCTACCACTCCATTTTGTTGAGGTGATCTTGGGGAAGAAAAATAGTGAGGAATTCCTTGATCATTGCAGAAATCTTTGAATGTTTTACTTTCAAATTCTCTTCCGTGATCAGTTCTTATGGCAGATATGTAATATCCCTTTTCTCGCAGTACCTTCTTTGCAGAAGACTTCAAAATTCCTCACCGCTTCATCTTTAGACTTAGAAAAATAAGCCAGGTAAATCGAGAAAAAACATCTACTATAACAAAAGTATATTTTCTACCACCAATGCTAGCAGTTCTGGTTGGCCCAGAGAGGTCCATATGCAAAAGTTGAAGAGGTTTTGTAGTAGAGACTATGCTTTTGACTTTAAAAGAAGACCAATGACAAGATCACGTTTGAAAAGTTTTTGAATTGTATGTATGCTAGCACGACCAAGTTTTCTATGCTATACCCAGGGATCATCAATCACAGAAGCTAGAAAAATTTGATTTCCTACACTATCAATATTACTGAGAGTATAGATATTCCTATCTCTATTCCCAGATAGAATGATTTTACTTAATTCGTCTTCAATGAACCAACCATGCTTTTTAAAATGAACCTCATAGTCATTATCACATAGTTGACTGATGCTGAGTAGGTTGTAGACAAGTTCATCTACCAGGTAGACTTCATCTACATCGCATGATGAGTTGAGGGGGACTCTTCCAACTCCAATTATATTTTCTTTTGATTTATCTCCAAAGTTGACTGATCCACCATCTAGTTTACTGACAGTTTTGAATAATCGTCTATCACCTGTCATGTGTCTAGAACATGCACTATCAAGATATCATTTCCCTTTTCGATTCTTCTTGCGGTGTTCCTGCAAAAATAAATCACTTGTTTTTAGGTACCCAATCCTGCTTGGGTCCTGGATGGTTAGTATTTTGATTGTTAGCCTGATTTGAGGCCTTGGGTCGCCAGACCCACCTTTTGTTGTTCTTAAACCTGCAATATGTATGGCCAGGTTTTCCGTTGTAAAAGAAAGATGGATTATTAAAACTTTCAAAGGCTTTTTCTCTGCCATGTCTAAACATGCAATGGTTAGAGTTGTTACCCTTTTTACCACAATGAATGCATGCAGAGTGTTTTTGTCCTAGATGAGTTATTACGAGAAATTAATTGGTTTGATTTGATGGAAATGTGATTGGTGGATTTTCGCAATCCATTAAGTTGAAGTTGAAGTTTACGAACTTCTTCTTGAAGTATGTCTCTTTCAAATTCACATACTTCTAGTTGTAGTGCACGGTCTTTCTTTTCTCTTTGAATCTTTCGAAGTTCATGGAGAACTTTCTCAATATCTGCAAGAGCAATATCAATAAATTCTTGAAGTTCATTACATTTAGGACACATAGGAAAACGTAGCTCACTTGTTCCTTCGTCTGTCATGAGTCCAAGCTCACCTGAATCTTCATCACTATCTTTTTTGATGGACATAAAACACATGTTAGTAATTTCCTCATGATCAGATTCTTCTTCATCACTCCATGCTCCAAATGACTTCTTGTTTTGGAAGTTTCTTGTAACGACCCGACCGGTCATTTTGAGCTCTAGCGCATCGTTCAGCAGCCTGAGGCCATGAGCAGCTTCATTTCAGGTATTATGACTTGTGCGTGCGGTCGAAATTGAATTCTGGGAAGTTAGGAGTTGATTTGGGAAGAGAATTCTTATTTTGAACGCTTAAAGTTGAAAGAATCAACTAAGATTGGAATTTTGAGTAAATGACCTCGGAATCGGGATCCTAAGGTTCCAGCAGGTTTGTATGATGATTTCGGACTTAGGTGTACATTCGGGTCAGATTTTAGATGACCCGGGAGCGTTGGCGCCTATTGTGGAAGTTGGCATTTTGGAAGAAAATTTCATAAGTTTGGCTTGAAGTGTATTTCAGTGTTATCGATGTCCGTTTGGGATTCTGAGTCTGTGAATAGCTTCGTATGGTGATTCTGGAGTTGGGAGCGCGATCGAAAGTGAGTTCGGAGGTCCGTAGGTCATTTTGGATTCATTTGGCTAAAGATAGAAATTTGAAGGTTTTTGAGAAGTTTGATCGGAAGTGGACTTTTTGATATCGGGGTCGGACTCCGATTCCGGAAGTTGGAGTAGGTCCGTAATGACGAATATGACTTGTCTGCAAAATTTGAGGTCAATCGGACTTGATTTGTATGTTTAAAAATCGAAAGTAGATGTTTGAAATTCTAAAGTTCATAAAGCTTGGATTGGAGGTCGATTCGTGGTTTTAGCGTTGTTTGATATGATTTGAGGCCTCGAGCAAGTCTGTAATGTGTTTTGGGACTGGTTGGTATGATTGGTTGGGGTCCCGAGGGCCTCGAGTGGATTCCGGATGGTTAACGGATCGGAAATGGGATTTTGGAAGGGCTGATCTTGCTGGTTGCTGTCATAACCGCACCTGCGAGAAAGGGGCTGCAGGTGCGGAGCCGCAGAAGCGGCTAGGAGGCCGCAGGTGCGGATTTTGGTCTAGAGCAAAGGGACTGCAGATGCGGTCAGGGAGCCGCAGAAGCGGGACCGCACCTGCGGAAGAAGGAGCCGCAGATGCGGTTTGGGCTAGAAGAGAAGGGACCGCAGATGCGGTCATATTTCCGCAGATGCGGGACCTGTTGATACCCAATTTTTTTCCTATGTATTTTCATACTCAAAAATACTTTCAAAATAGCATGTGTATGCATATATAAGCATGCCCACGAGTTTTGGTACTTTTCCCAAATTCTAAGATTTTTAAAATTAATTTAATGTCTATTTTAACGATGCAAAATCCAATAATTGCTCCCAGGATTATCATTTTGGGAATAATTTAATTATATTCTCATATTTACACCAAAGTATAATTAAGGTGATTTTCTTGCATATTTTTTACAAATTTATTTGATAGTTTTTAAGCTAAATGGCATAAAATTGCAATTTTAGCCTATTTTACGAATATAAAATTTTTCCCAGTATTTTTAGATTAATTTTTATATATTATTAATTAGTTCAGTATTTTTAATTTATTTTTTAAAAATTAGTTTAATTATTTTATAAAAAATTAAAAGGGGAGAAATTGGTTATTTAATACATAGCCATTTGCAATTGCAATTGTAGCCTCAATTAACCCCTATTCCACCTAAATTAANACTACATATGGCCTGACTTCCTGTAAGACCGGGGATATGTAGGCAGCTCAGGAACCGGAGTTCGGTCAAAACTTTCCAAATCGTTTCTTCGGTCAAAAATTGGCCATCATATCTTTACCCGACAACTCATTCATCCTTCTCGGGTAAAGAGGGGCAGCTGTTGATACCCAATTTTTCTCTATGTATTTTCATACTCAAAAATACTTTCAAAATAGCATGTGTATGCATATATAAGCATGCCCACGAGTTTTGGTACTTTTCCCAAATTCTAAGATTTTTAAAATTAATTTAGTGTCAATTTTAACGATGCAAAACCCAATAATTGCTCCCAGGATTATCATTTTGGGAATAATTCATTTATATTCTCATATATACACCAAAGTATAATTAAGGTGATTTTCTTGCATATTTTTTATAAATTTATTTGATAGTTTTTTAAGCTAAATGGCATAAAATTGCAATTATAGCCTATTTTACGATTAATAAGCATTTTACGATTATAAAATTATTCCCAGTATTTTTAGATTAATTTTTATATATTATTAATTAGTTCAGTATTTTTAATTTATTTTTTAAAAATCAGTTTAATTATTTTATAAAAAATTAAAAGGGGAGAAATTGGTTATTTAATACATAGCCATTTCCAATCACAATTGTAGCCTCAATTGACCCCTATTCCACCCAAATTAAACGACCCAATTTCATTTTTTAACCCGACCCCTTGACCTAATTTATAAACCCGTCCGGTTTTCTTTAAATCCTAGCAGTTGATCATTTTGATTAACGGCCATAACTCATTCTTTCCTTTTTAAATCTCCTAATCCCCTAACCCTAATTCATTTACCCAAAGAAAGCCGCCCTCGTCTCCCAAATCCTCTCTAGCGCTCTCCGAAACCCTAACCCTATTCCACCGATCCCCGTCTCATTCCCACTAGAATCCACGGCAATACTGGCCATGGATGGTCTGTGCTCGCTNCCGATGAACCATGTATGGACCTTGCCAGTTAGGGGAGAACTTCCCTTTGGCTTCATCTTGATGTGGAAAAATCTTCTTCAACACCAGCTGCCCAGGTGTAAACCGTCTTAGTCTGACTCTCTTGTTGAAGGCTCTGGTCATTCTGTTCTGGTAAAGTTGACCATGGCAAACCGCGTTCATTCTCTATGAGAGCTAACTGTTCGTAACGACTCTTTACCCATTCTGCATCGTCGATTTCTGCTTCCTGTATGATTCTTAGGGATGGAATTTCTACCTCGGCGGGGATGACCGCTTCCGTACCATAAACCAGCATATAGGGAGTTGCACCAGTCGATGTGCGGACTGTGGTGCGATACCCTAACAAAGCAAATGACAGCTTCTCATGCCACTGCTTATGCTTTTCTACCATCTTTCTCAATATCTTCTTGATGTTCTTATTGGCGGCTTCTACAGCTCCGTTCATCTGAGGCCTGTAGGCTGTGGAATTCTTGTGTTTGATCTTGAAGGTTTCACACATGGCTTTCATCAAATCACTGTTGAGGTTGGAACCGTTGTCAGTAATGACTGATTTTGGGATCCCGAATCGACAAATGATACGGTCACGGACAAAGTCTGCCACGACTTTCTTGGTCACTGCTCTGTAAGATGCTGCTTCAACCCATTTAGTGAAATAATCAATTGCTACTAGGATAAACCTGTGCCCATTTGATGCGGCCGGTTCGATTGGTCCGATAACATCCATTCCCCATGCGGTGAACGGCCATGGCAAGCTTGTTGCATTAAGCTCATTCGGAGGCACTTTTATCATGTCTGCATGGATCTGACAGCGGTGGTACTTTCGCACATACTGGATGCAGTCCGTTTCCATAGTCATCCAGAAATAACCTGCCCGGAGTGTCTTCTTGGCTAAGACAAAACCGTTGATATGTGGACCACAGGTCCCAGCATGAATTTCCTCTAGCAGTTTGGATGCTTCCTTTGCGTCAACACACCTTAGCCAACCCAAATTCGGAGTTCTCCTATACAGGATTCCTCCGCTGTGGAAGAAATTGTTGGACAATCTTCACAGAGTGCGCTTCTGAATAGCATTTGCAAGCTCTGGATATTTTCCTTCGGCCAAAAATTCCTTGATGTCGTGAAACCAAGGCTTTCCGTCTGCTTATTCCTCGACATGAGCACAGTAAGCTGGCTGATCATGAATCTTTACTGGAATAGGGTCTATGAAGTTCTTATCTGGATGCTGAATCATGGATGATAGAGTGGCCAATGCATCAGCAAACTCATTCTGGACTCTGGGAACATGCCGGAACTCTGTCTTTATGAACCTCTTTCTCAACTCCTGTACATGATGCAAATACGGGAGTATCTTGGAGTTCTTGGTCGCCCATTCTTCTCAGACCTGATGTATAAGCAAATCCGAATCTCCAATCACTAGCAACTCTTGGACGTTCATGTCAATGGCCATCTTGAGCCCCAAGATGCAAGCTTCATACTCGGCCATATTGTTGGTGCATGGGAACCTGAGCTTGGCGGATACCGGATAATGCTGGCCGGTTTCTGATACTAGGACTGCTCCTATGCCAACTCCCTTGAAATTTGCTGCTCCGTCGAAAAACATCCTGTTGATACCCAATTTTTCCCTATGTATTTTCATACTCAAAAATACTTTCAAAATAGCATGTGTATGCATATATAAGCATGCCCAAGAGTTTTGATATTTTTTCCTAATTTTTTAAGATTTTTAAAATCAATTTATTGTCTATTCTAGCAGTATAAAATCCAATAATTGCTCCCAGGATTATCATTTTGGGAATAATTTAATTATATTCTCATATTTACACCAAAGTATAATTAAGGTGATTTTTTGCATATTTTTATATAAATTTAATTGGCATTTTTAAAGCTAAATTGCGTATAATTGCAATTATAGCCTATTTTACAATTAATAGCATTTTACAATCACAAAATCATTCCCAGTATTTTTAGATTAATGATTATATATTATTAATTAGTTCAGTATTTCTAATTTGTTTTTAAATCAGTTTAATTATTATATAAAATTAAAAGGGGAGAAATTGGTTACTTAATACATAGCCATTTCCAATTGCAATTGTAGCCTCAATTGACCCCAATTCCACCCCAATATTAAACGACCCAATTTTGATTTTGACCCGACCCCTTAGCCCTATTTCTTAAACCCGTCCGGTTCTCTTTAATTCCTGGCCGTTGATCGTTTGATCAACGGCTGTAACTCGTTCTTTCCTTTTTTTAAACCCCTAACCCCCCTAACCCTAATTCATTTGCACAAAGACGCCGCCTCTAAACTCCCTTCATCTCCCAAGAAAACCTCTCTAACCCTCCGAAACCCTAACCCTATTCCACCGATCTCCGTCTTACCTCCACCGGAATCCATGGCACCCCTGGCCATGGATGGCCTGTGCTCCCTCTCCCTCACCCTCAGCTTGAGTTACCCGAAGTTTGGAGGCCTGACTTCCACGGTTTCCTTTAGATCTGTCTCAGATCTGCAAGATCTATGGCCTCTATGGCCATCTTCCGGCGTGTTCAAGGCAATATGAGTCTCTTCGACTCGAGATCCGACTTTCCTCAAGACCTTCTCATTCTAGGGTTTTCTCTGCCATTTTAAAGCCTTCTAAGGTTCTATACTCGTTCATTTCTTTTAGAACTGTGACATGCTTGGTAAGCTTGACATTTTAAGGGTTTTCCCCAAATTTTCTTTCTCAAAACCGTTCAAATCCAATTTTTAGGGTTTCTGGAAAAAGTTTCATTAAAATATTTTCTGACTCTTTTTCTCTCTTATGTGTGTTTATACTCACTTGTTTATTTCTTATAATGCTCAAGTTTGTTTTCTTATTTCGATTTTGCAAGATCTTTTTGATGTTCCTTGTTCACATGTTAACTAGGTTGTTTGTCCTTTACTCTTTGCTATGTGTTCGTGCTCTTTGATTTTGTTTCAGTTTACTGAGTTTTGTTGGTATTCCTGCTAAGTATTGCTCTTACCTGCTTTGTTTAAACTTCTGAGATCTGTTTTGAATTCCAAGATTTTCTCAAGCATGCCTTTGAATCAATGTGTTTGCTATCGCGTATGTTTGCCTCTCTCAATGATTTCTCACCTCTGATTCTATTTGAAACCCTAAAATTTTGGGGTTTCTCTTTGGGTAGATGGCACTACGGTTTCACTTTGGAACCCTAGGTTTCCAGACTCACGGTGAGCCTGTAATCGAAGTCAAATCCTACTTACCTGTGGTTCTAAAACTTTCATTGTTAGACTCTTCTTTTGCTTAAACTGTATGCTTTATATATGAGGAAAACTTCCCTTTCAAAAGATTTCACCAAAAATTGATTTTGAAATCCCTTTAATCATGCTAATGATTCATCACTGATTTATTTCGATTGAATCCCTTTTACCTACTAGCTGTTTATTTTGATCCTTTTGTGTAAAAATCCTAGGCTTGTGATGTTTTCCTTAAAATACTTGGTCTTGTATATTTCTTCTGTGATTCTGTGCCAACATTTGAATTATTTTCATATCTATATGACTCTTTCCTTGATCACTTAAGGTTCTCCGTGATTACAATTGGATCCGGGACCCTTTTGATTGATTTTCAAACTGATACCTTATTTTTACTTTATAAAGAACACAACTATTCCATCTTTCCTTAATTACCAACTATGTATTTGACCCTATTGGTGCACTACATGGTTTCCTTACCTTAATCGAGCCTTAGTAAACTGATTTTTTCTCCTTATTTCATCTCAATNTGGAAGTTGGTTATCTCATATTGTTGAACTTTGAGTCTGAATTAGGCTGATTAGATGTATCTGTAACCGCTGATGTATTTTTTTTACTTTCATTTTGATCCATTCAGTCTGTAATAACTTTGTAATAACTATTGGAGATGGATAGTGGAAAGGGATGGGAATGAATGCATGTAAAGGGTAGAAAGAATGGCTATAGGATCTTTTATAATTCTGCATCTTCTGCGCTTAGAAAGCATGCCTATAGGATCTTCTATAATTTCTGCATTTCTGCATGTAGAAAACCTGCCTATAGGTCATTCTCAATTTCTGCACTTCTGCATTTAGAAAACATACCTATAAGTTTTTTTACGCTTCTGCACTTCTGCATTTCCGCATTTTAGAGATCATGCCAATAGGTTCTGCATATAAAATCATGCCTTAAGTTTTTCTGCATGTACACACCATTAGGCAAACAATCTTAGGCTTAACCAATTCATTCTAGATATCAGGTCTATAGGACTTTTGCATATATACAACTGTTTTTTAAAACCAATGACGCTTAGAGATCATGCATATAGGAGCAAATTAACTGAATCAGTTTGCGTTTTGAATCTAGAATCAGTCATAAGTTTGCAGATCTTTGTTGATAAAACCAGCAAACCTCCTCTTTAAAATCAGTATACTCCTACATTGTTAGATATCCTGACTATAAGTTTCACCTAGGCAAACCAGTAGGTAATTGATTAACTGTATCAGTTCTGATAACTACATCTAGTCAAGGCTAAATCGGACTCCTCATCTGAGAAATATGTGATGAATCAGCCTATCCTATGCCTTAATTTAATTAAAGACCTAACCAGTATCTGAAGTCATGCTATGTATTTGCATTTAAGTGAGGAGGCCTGTCTGAGCCCTAATTGCTGTTTGCCTCCCCCTATTTGACTATATGTTTTGATTGTCGCCTAGACTTTTATCCTTTCTTGAACTTCTGAAAAACCCCAATTCCCTTCCCTTTAGGACTAGTAGTTCCCATGCCTCCGGAACTGATAGGATCGGGATGGGTAATGGCATGCAATAAGTAACGATACCATTCCGCGCTTCAATACCTTAACGGGGTGGGAAGGGTAGACATGGAGATGATGATCACGCGATAACACCAGGCGTACAATTGGCTACCGGTGTTGTGTGGATGATCCATGTATTTTACAAACCTGCCCTTCCTTTATGTAATTATTTTAGATTGACAATTTTCAGTTCTTTAAAATTCTGCATTTTGTTTCAGTCATTAAAATTTCCCCTTTAATTTTTGCACTGTCCTCTTCTTCTAGATAAAATTTTCTGCTCACCCACTTCTGTATCTGATTGTTTATATTCATTATTTGGTCCCTTTTTTTTGCACTTAGACACTCTTTCAAATAACTAGGAAATGACCTATTCAAAATTTCAGCATGCTTAGTAACCATTATACATATCTACTCGAGGTCCTTACGTGAAATTGTCTTGTATGCTTACTTGCTTTAAAGTCACAATTGTAGCATGGCCGGGAACCACACTAGTGGATCTTGAGGGGTGCCTAACACCTTTCCCTCGAGATAATTTCTAGCCCTTACCCAAACTCTGGTTTTCCAACTCAAACCCTTCTTAGTGTCCTAATGCACTTAATCATTAGGTGGCGACTCTTTAAACTCCAAAACCCAATTCCCAAAAGGGAAAGGAGTTGTCCGCCTAAATGTCGTAAACCCGATTTCGCCTTTTAAAAGGAAAAGGGGGGCATCGACAACATGTCCACTCTGCTGGGGATTCATTGTTTAGGCTTTTACCATTTCATGTTATTTGTGACTTTATTGCTTCTTTATTGCTTTTATTTAATGTCTTTATTTCTCTTCTACTTCGAAACTGACTTGGCTCTTTATTTTCTTTTCTTTTATGCTTTTACTGCTTTCCTTCAATACTGTTGTAATTACGAGCAATTATTTTGATAATTACTTTATGAACGTGCAAATACGTGACAACTTGTTTCATTCTTTTAATTGCATCTTCAACATCATATTCCACTCGTGCCAAACAAATACCATAGCAACGCTTATAATGAGCGGGCGCCCTACCGATATTATCACCCCCTAAATTTGGCAAAGGCGTATTTGCGGTAAAACCAGTCGATCAGCCGTGCAGTCGACGGTTCCGTGCCTTTCCCTCTTGAGTTGTCCGCTCAAGGGTACCGGTCTAATACCCCATAGAAACCTTATTCTGTTTAAACTGTGCATGCATCACTGTCAAACCTAGCCGAGTCAGTTATGTTGTCCACATAATGACTCTTTAAGATAGCCTTGTCCAAAGTTCACTGGGTTTCCTTGGAACCCAAACGGACACTACCACGTCTGTGCATTTATTGGAGAGCTAAATGCCATTTATGCTAATTATCGGTTTAAATAAGTCGAGTCCGGCGGGGTAAGGGTCTAACACTTTGTTTTGTTGAAAATGAGGCACGAAATCCCCAGATTCGGCGTGGTTACTAAGCTGGTGAAAAGATTTACACTCTAGTGACCAAAATCGTTTCTCAAGAGAGTCGAAGATTGCCGGGTTGCTGAAGGAAATAAAGGCGGACACTTGGCTAGAGCCTATTTGCTGCTAGGACTGCGTGAGATGGTAAAGCTGTTCGATGGAGCTAAAGATGCCGAGTCTGGGGAAGGTCCTTCTGGGACCAAGTAGTTAGGGGTCTTTTCTTTTGCTTTAAAATGTAATAAGGCCAATGGCCATTAGTGACATTTTACTTTCTGCAATTTTAGTGTCATTTTGGGATTCGTCTTATTTTTATCAATAAAATGAGGCATTTAGCATTATAAGTTCTCCAAATTAACTTGTCGCTAGGCCTACCTCGGGCACAACGAGGCTCCCAAACTAGGCCACGATTTATATTCTTGCACTGTGTGTTTAGATATTGTAATGTTTTCTCCTCATGATCCTCACTAACTTGTTACCTTTTTTGTTTTTACTTTTCGTTTTATTCCCCTTCCCCAAAGGTTAGTTCGTGCATTCTGGCATCGTCATGTTACTCCACAAGATCCAAGGGCCCTCCACCTCCTCCTCCTCCGAGTCCTATCAGAAACAAGAACAAGGGGAAAATGGAAGATTTGAGCAACAGAAAGGAGAACTCAGTTGAAAGGGTAGAGGTTCGTCAGGGTATTCAGGTTTCCAAGGAAAGTGCCTCCCAGCTTGAACAGAAGATAGTGAAGTTTCAGGAAGAACTGGACCAAGTTCGGAACTTTGCAAACTTGTCATTTTCTCTTACTACCCGGATGTCAACTTTCCCAATGCTCAAAATCCTACACCTCCACAAAACATCCCGAAACCACAAAATCAACCCGCTCCCCATCACCACTGCAACACATGCCACACTTCAAACAACACCCCATTGCTCATCCCTGGACCGCTAAACACCACAAATGATTATCTCCACAACACTCCCATCTATGTGGAAACCATACCACACTATACTCAACCAATTTCAAGCACACCAGAGTCTGATGACAAAGACTCTCTTATCAGGAACCTGGCCGCAGAACTCAAGAAGCTGAGTAGCCGAGTCCAGGGTGTTGAAGGAAACAAAGTTATCGAGGGACTGAATTACGAGGACCTTTGTATTCAGCCAGATGTTGAACTACCCGAGGGCTACAAACCTCCCAAGTTCGAGATGTTTGATGGCACAGGGGATCCCAGAGTCCATTTGAGGACATACTGCGACAAGCTGGTCGGATTCGGAAGAGATGAAAGATTCGCATGAAGCTCTTTATGAGAAGTCTGAAAGGGGATGCTCTATTTTGGTACATTAGCCAAGACCCCAAGAAGTGGATGAATTGGGTAGGTATGGCGTCCGATTTCATGGACAGGTTCAGATTTAATACGGAAAATGCGCCAGATGTGTTCTACATCCAGAACTTAAAGAAGAAACCCACAGAGACATTCCGCGTGTATGCCACTCGTTGGAGATCAGAGGCTGCCAAGGTCAGACCGGCTTTGGAAGAAGAACAGATGAACAGGTTTTTCGTCTGAGCTCAGGACCCATAATATTATGAGAGGTTGATGCTGATTGAGGGTCAGAAATTTTCCGACATCATCAAGCTAGGGGAGAGGATCGAGGAAGGCATTAAGAGTGGTATGGTCACCAACTTTGAGGCATTGCAGGCCACCAACAAGGTTCTACAGTCTGGTGGCACGTCCAAGAAAAAGGATGTGAGTGCCGTGATGGTTGCACAGAGAACAAAATCCCCAATAAAGTACCAAACCTATCCATTACCCCCACTCACATATCAACCTACTCCAAACTACCAAGCACCCCCGCCCTCTTACCAAGCTCCACCACCTACTTACCAATCATCTCCACCCCCCACATATCAACCTACCTCACCAAGATATTCCCAACCCGCACCCGTCTATCAAGCCTATAATGCTCAGCCCTCTCACTATCAATCACCTCCCACCCGCCAAAACTTCCCTAGACCGCGACCAAACTTCGACCGCAGACCTCCCAAACAATACACCGCCATCGCCGAACCGATCGACCAGCTGTATGAAAGGCTCAAAGCTGCTGGTTACGTCACCCCTATCCCTGCCATAACTCCAGAAAATCCTTCCCAATGGATCAACCCAAACAAAACCTGTGCATACCATTCCGGCATGAAGGGGCATACCATTGATGAGTGCCGCTCTCTGAAGGATAAATCCAAGCTTTAATTGACAACAAGATCATCGTGGCAAAGGAGCATGCTCCTAATGTTCGCAACAACCCTCTGCCTGACCACAAGGGTGGAGGTGTTCACATGATCGAGATAGAAGATGATTGGGACCCCAAAGGGTCGATTGGATTGATTACGGAGGGTGACGATCCAAAGAAACCAACAATCACTCTTAATCCGATTGTTGTCCAGATCCAGCCTTCTGGGGATGCTGAAGTGAATATGTCCATACCGCTTGAGCTTGAAACACAGTCTTCTACAAAGAGCGCCAGGACCATTTGAGGTTGAGTTTGGATCCCCGAAAGCACCTGTGCCATTTGAAGTTGCTGTGTTACCTCCCAAAACAAGGGTACCCATTCCTGTAGCAATGTCAGCCATAGCGCCATTCCATACGAAGGCTGTTCCTTGGGATTACACCGCCAAGGCAAGAAGGAAAGGGAAAACCAAATCTAGAGAAGCAATTGTAGAACAGGGTATGACCAGAACCGGCAGGGTTTATACTCCAGAACATCTAGCTGAGTCCAGTAGGTAAGCCTCCGGATGACCAACCGTCACTCAAACTGGGCCTGATGACCTCTGGAGGAAGATACAAGCAAAGGAGTACTTAGTCATCGATCAGCTGAATAAGACGCCAGCCCAGATCTCCATCTTAGCTCTGCTACAAATCTCTGACGCACATAAGAATGCCTTATTGAAAGTGCTGAGCAAGGCATATGTGCCCAGCAACATAACTGGAGGAGAAATGGCAAACATGGTAGGGCAAGTATTGGAGAGCCACAAAATCACCTTCCACGAGGATGAGCTGCCACCGGAAGGCTAAGCCACAACAAAGCACTGCACATCACTGTGCGATGCAAGGATTATTTCATCACCAGAATTCTGGTTGACGGAGGGTCCAGCCTCAATATTTGTCCATTCGTAAGTCTCAGAACATTGGGAAAAAGCCTGCATGAGATCAAGGATAGATCCATCAATGTCAAAGCTTTCGACGGATCCCAAAGATCCACTATTGGGGAAATCAGCTTGTGTCTGCAAATGGGACCAACTTGGTTCGACGTTGACTTTCAAGTGATAGATGTCCCATCATCTTACAACTTGCTATTGGGACGGCCTTGGATTCATGCCGCTGGAGCTGTGGCATTAACCCTGCACCAAGCAGTGAAGTTCGAGTGGAATCACCAAGAGGTGATTATTCATGGCGACGGTAGTAATCCCATATACAGTCGCCAGACCATCCCAGCAATCGGAGGAAGAAGGAAGATAGGCGGGGAAACCTACCATCATATCGAGCGGGTCAACGCCGTAGACAAGGATAAATGGTGGGATAACAAGATTGAAAGCATATTGAATTGGTGTGGATACGAACCTGGCAAGGGGCTCGGCAAAAACCTCCAGGAATCGTCAAACCCATCAAGCTGAAGAAACACGGTACCACTTTTGGTTTGGGATATGAGTACACCTAGAAAGAGTTTAGTGAATGGTCGCCACCATGGCGTGGTCCTTACTACCCATTGGAGCATCCGATACCTCGCCTGGAGCAGACTTTTCAGCCAGCAGACGTCATATATGGGTCATAAGAAGAGGAAGCGTTGGCGGCAATGAAGAATCTGTTCTTGGAAGACGACAATATGGACTGTTATGTCGTTTTCGAGGAGGAAGGGGAGGAAGGCCCTTCCATACAAGCCGTGAGCCGAGGAGCGCGCCTCAACAATTGGTCCATCAGAACCACCAGGGCCCGGAAAGCTTCGGGGTAGCAAGGCTGAGCAAAGCACCATGCATCATCTTTATTTTTCGCTAGTTGACTTTTTCTTTTCCGCATTTTAATTTCGAAATAAGAGCTCCAATGTTCAAAACAATTACGAAATTTATCAAAGCATTTCAGTTTCTTATAAATCTTGCTCTTATTACTTTTTATCATTTACTTTATTCTACACAGCACTACTATTACTTATCTTGATGAACCGACGATTGTGACTTGCAACGAGACAACGCAACAAAAGGATATAGACTCAGAAGAGGATGATATAACAGAAGAGGTCGTTAAAGAGGTTGAGGATTTTGAGAATAGGCCTAAGTCTAACTTGGACGAAACTGAGGTTATCAACTTGGGGGATACAGAGAATGTCAAGGAAACGCGCATCAGTGTTCACCTGTCACCGTCAGAAAAGAAAGAGTACACGAAATTTCTAAGGGAATATGAGGACATATTCGCATGGTCGTATGATGATATGACGGTCTCCGTACATCTATTGTAGCTCACAAATGCCAACCGATCCCACATGCCCACCAGTAAAACAGAAGCTCAGAAAGTTCAAACCTGACATGAGTTTGAAAATCAAGGAAGAAGTCACCAAGCAAGTCAAAGCCAAGGTTCTCAGGGTAGTGGAGTACCCAACATGGTTAGCCAACATTGTGCCAGTACCGAAGAAGGACGGGAAGGTTAGAGTCTGTGTCGACTACCGGGATCTCAACCGGGCCAGTCCGAAAGACGACTTCCCCTTGCCGAACATACACATTCTGATTGACAATTGCGCCAAGCACGAGCTGTCAGTCATTTGTTGATTGTTTTGCTGGGTATCATCAGATATGGATGGATGAGGAAGATGCGGAGAAACCAGCTTTCATTACGCCATGGGGGATGTATTGTTACAAGATGATGCCGTTTGGGTTAAAGAATGCTGGGGCCACCCACATGAGGGCCATGACTACTATTTTCCACGACATGATACACAAAGAGATCGAGGTGTATGTAGATGATGTCATCATCAAATCCAAGAAAGCCACTGACCACGTGGAAGGTCTGAGGAAATTCTTCAACAGACTGAGAAAGTACAATCTGAAACTGAATCCCGCAAAATGTACATTCGGGGTTCCTGCCGGGAAGCTACTTGGGTTCATTGTGAGTTGCCGAGGGATAGAATTGGACCCATCAAAGGTTAAGGCCATTCAAGAATTGCTACCGCCAAAGAAAAAAAAGGACGTGATGAGATTCCTGGGGAGACTCAACTACATTAGTCGATTCATAGCTCAGTCCAGTGTCATTTGTGAGCCTATCTTTAAAATGTTGAAGAAGGACGCCGCAACCAAATGGACTGATGATTTCCAGAAAGCCTTCGACAGAATCAAGGAATACCTGTCAACACTGCTAGTTTTGGTTCCGCCCAAACCAGGTAGACCTCTATTGCTCTACCTTGCAGTATTGGATGGGGCATTCGGTTGTGTTTTGAGACAACATGACGAAACGGGGAGAAAGGAGCAGGCCATCTATTATCTCGGCAAGAAGTTCACCCCGTACGAGGCCCGGTATTCTCTATTAGAGCGCACCTGTTGTGCTCTGACTTGGGTAGATCAGAAGCTGAGGCACTATTTCTATGCCTACACTACTTATCTCATATCAAGAATGGATCCGCTAAAGTACATCTTTCAAAAGCCCATGCCCACGGGCAAGCTAGCCAAGTGGCAAATCTTGCTAAGTGAATTCGACATTGTTTACGTAACTCAGAAAGCAATCAAAGGACAAGCCTTGGCAGATCATCTCGCCGAGAATCCCGTGGATGGAGAATACGAACCTCTAAAGGCGTATTTTCCTGACAAAGAGGTATCATTCATAGGAGAAGATATTGCAGAATCCTACGATGGTTGGAGAATGTTTTTCGACGGAGCAGCAAATTTCAAGGGAGTTGGTATAGGAGCAGTTTTAGTGTCAGAAACAGGTCAGCACTATCCGGTGTCTGCCAAGCTCAGGTTCCCGTGCACCAACAACATGGCCGAATACGAAGCCTGCATCTTAGGGCTCAAGTTGGCCATCGACGTGAACATTCAGGAATTGCTAGTGATCGAAGATTCAGACCTGCTTATACATCAGGTCCGAGAAGAATGGGCAACTTAGAATTCCAAGATACTCCCATATTTGTATCACGTTTAGGAGTTGAGAAAGAGGTTCACAAAGACAGAGTTCCGGCACGTTCCCCGGGTCCAGAATGAGTTTGCCGATGCATTGGCCACCATCTATAATCCAACACCCAGATAAGAATTTCATTGATCCTATCCCGATAAAGATTTATGATCAGCCAGCTTATTATGCTCATGTCGAGGAAGAAGCGGACGGAAAGCCTTGGTTTCATGATATCAAGGAATATCTGACAAATGGAGAATACCCAGAACTTGCAAATCCTACTCAGAAGCGCACACTTCGGAGGTTATCTAACAACTTCTTCCACAGTGGAGGAATCCTGTACAGGAGGACTCCCGATTTGGGATTAATAAAGTGTGTCGAAGCAAAGGAAGCATCCAGGTTATTAGAAGAAGTTCACGCTAGGACCTGCGGTCCACATATGAACGGCTTTGTCTTAGCCAAGAAAATACTCCGAGCAGGTTATTTTTGGATGACTATGGAGACGGACTGCATCCAGTATGTCCGAAAGTGCCATCGCTATCAGATACATGCAGACATGATAAAGGTGCCTCCAAATGAGCTTACTGCAACGAGCTCGCCATGGCCGTTCGCCGCTTGGGGAATGGACGTTATCGGACCAATTGAACCTGCCGCATCAAACGGGCATAGGTTTATCCTAGTAGCAATTGATTATTTCACCAAATGGGTTGAAGCAACATCATATAAGGCAGTGACTAAGAAAGTCGTGGCAGACTTTGTTCGCGACCGTATCGTTTGTCGATTCGGCATCCCAGAGTCGATCATTACTGACAACGGTTCCAATCTCAACAGTGATCTGATGAAAGCCATGTGTGAAACCTTCAAGATCAAACACAGGAATTCAACAACCTATAGACCTCAGATGAATGGAGGTGTAGAAGCGGCCAACAAGAATATCAAGAAGACACTAAGGAAGATGATAGAAAAACATAAGCAGTGGCACGAGAAGCTATCATTTGCTTTATTGGGCTACCGCACCACAGTTCGCACATCAACTGGTGCAACTCCTTACATGTTGGTTTATGGCACGGAAGCAGTCATCCCTGCCGAGGTAGAAATTCCATCCCTAAGGATCATGCAGGAAGCGGAACTCAATGATGCAGAATGGGTGAAGAGTCGTTACGAGCAGTTGGCTCTTATAGATGGGAAAAGAATGAATGCAGTTTGCCACGGTCAACTTTACCAGAACAGAATGTCCAGAGCCTTTAACAAGAGAGTCAAACCAAGACGATTCACACCAGGGCAGCTGGTGTTAAAGAAGATTTTTCCATATCAAGATGAAGCCAAAGGGAAGTTCTCTCCTAACTAGCAGGGTCCATATATGGTTCATCGGGTTCTGACAGGAGGAGCCCTCATACTCG
>NW_017677004.1:0-35964 GCF_001879085.1 Nicotiana attenuata
ATCCACAGCAACAAGTATGTACTTATTGCCAAAAGAGCTGACGAAGGGACCCATGAAGTCAATCCCCCAAACATCGAACACCTCCACCTCTTGAATCGGGTTCATGGGCATCTCAAGGCGACGGGAAATATTCCCGGTCCGCTGACATTCATCACATCCCTTCACCCATAGGTATGCATCTCTAAACACTGTTGGCCAAAAGAATCCGGCCTCTAGCACTTTCGCCGATGTCCTGACCCCTCCAAAATGTCCTCCATATGCTGATGTGTGACAAGCCTGCAAAACAGAAGATTGTTCTATCTCGAGGACACACCTCCGGATCATATTATCAACACATATTCTAAACAAATAAGGCTCGTCCCAATAATACATGCGGCAATCACGGTAAAACTTTTTCTTTTGTACAGATGAAAGGTCATGGGGAACTATACCACAGGCCAGGTAATTTGCAAAGTCTGCAAACCATGGCGCTTCCTCAAAACTAGCTGCAAGCAGCTGCTCGTCTGGAAAGGTTTCCAGAATCTCTTCGACCTCGACTGATTTTTCAGCTCCTTCAAGTCGTGATAGATGATCAGCGACTTGATTTTCTGTGCCCTTACGGTCACGAATTTCAAGGTCGAATTCTTGCAACAGCAGCACCCAACGAATCAGGCGCGGCTTAGACTCCTTCTTCTCAATTAGGTACCTGAGAGCTGCATGGTCAGTGTATACTATTACCTTGGCGCCAATCAGATATGATCGGAACTTGTCAAAAGCAAACACCACCGCCAACATCTCCTTCTCCGTCACAGTGTAGTTGAGTTGTGCACCGCTTAGCGTTCTGCTTGCGTAGTAAATCGGGTGCATTAGCTTATCCTTTCGCTGCCCCAAGACTACTCCTATAGCATAGTCGCTTGCATCACACATGAGCTCAAATGGTTGCTCCCAATTGGGTGCAACAATGATGGGTGCAGTCACCAACCTCTTTTTCAGTTCCTCAAATGCCAACCTGCAATCATTAGAAAACACAAAGGACTGATCCTTTTCAAGGAGTTTGCATAATGGGTTAGCAATTTTGGAAAAATCTTTTATGAAACGCCGGTAGAACCCGGCGTGTCCAAGGAAACACTTCTCACCGCCTTGACTGAAGTGGGCGGTGGTAGCTTTTCAATCATGTCAACCTTAGCATGGTCGACCTCAATTCCTTTACTGGACACTCGATGTCCCAGGACTATCCCTTCCTGTACCATAAAATGGAACTTCTCCCAGTTTAGCACTAAATTTGTCTCCACACATCTTCTAAGCACTCTCCTTAAGTTGTGAAGACAGTCTTCGAATGAGTCTCCCACCACGGAGAAATCATCCATAAAGACCTCCATAATATCCTCCACCATATCTGTGAAGATGGCTAACATGCACCGTTGAAATGTTGCTAGTGCATTGCAAAGCCCAAAAGGCATTCTCCGAAAGGCAAAGATGCCATACGGACAGGTGAAGGATGTTTTCTCTCTATCTTCGGGGGCTATTGATATCTAATTGTACCCCGAATATCCATCCAAGAAACAGAAGTGTGATCGCCCGGCCAGCCTGTCCAACATTTGGTCAATGAAAGGCAAGGGGAAATGGTCCTTCCGGGTGGCTGTGTTCAATTTTCGGTAATCCATGCAAATTCGCCATCCCGTGACTGTACGAGTTGAGATCAACTCATTGTTCTCATTTTGCACAACAGTCATTCCCCCCTTTTTCGGCACACATTAGAAAGGGCTGACCCAATTGCTATCAGAGATGGGGAAGATGATTCCCGCATCTAACCATTTGATCACCTCCTTCTTTACTACCTCTTTCATGTTCGAGTTCAGCCTTCGTTGATGTTCTCTGGAAGGTTTGTGCCCTTCTTCCAAGAGAATCTTATGCATACAAAAGGCCGGGCTGATACCCTGTCTGCCATGGTCCAGCCAATGGCAGTCTTGCTTTCCTGCAGTACCTGTAAGAGCTGTTCTACCTGCACATCTAGCAAACCGGATGATATAATAACAGGCAAAGTAGAATTGGGGCCTAAGAAAACGTACCTGAGGTGATAGTGGCTTCAGCTCCAGCTTGGGTGGTTCCTCTATTGATGGCTTTGCTGGAGGTGTAGCCCTGTTTTCTAACTCAAGGGACTCGAACTGAGGTTCCCTTTTCCAGAATCCTTGGCCTTCAAGTGCCATGACCCATTCAGCTAACCCTTCACCATCCATTTCTTCTAAATTTGTCAGACATGCCTCTAATGGACCTTTAACAGTCAGGGTCACATCATCTTCTTGCAGGATCACATCTACTGCCTCCACTAGAAAGCAATTAGCATATTCACTGGGTCTCCTCATAGATTGCTGAACATTGAATATGACTTCTTCATCGTTCAGTCTCATTTTTAATTCCCCAGTCTCACAACCGATCAATGCTCTGCCAGTGGCCAAAAATGGTCTACCCAAAATGAGAGGTATCTCCTCATCTACCTGACAATCCAGAATAACAAAGTCTGCTGGGAAGACGAACTTCCCCACTTGCACCAACATATCATCAAGAATACCAGTTGGCCTTTTCACCGTGCAGTCAGCCAGCTGTAGCAGCATTGAAGTCGGTCTAGCTCTGCCAATGCCCAGCTTGGTATACACTGCCAGCGGTATCAGATTTATGCTGGCTCCCAAATCACATAATGCCTTTGCAAAGGCATAACTCCCAATTGTGCATGGGATAGTGAAGCTACCTGGATCAGACATCTTTTGAGCCATCGGTCTTATTACTACTGTGCTGCAGGTCTGTGTCAGAGTCACAGTGGACAGATCCTGAAAATCAAACTTCCGTGACATTAGATCCTTCATCATCTTGGCATAACCGGGCATCTCCCTCAGAGCATCCATCAGCGGAATATTCAACTGAATTTGACGCAGCATCTCCATGAATTTCTTGTATTGGTCTGTTTTCTTTTGTTTTACTAGTCTCTGAGGGAAGGGTGCAGGTATCACCCTTTGTGCATTGCTTGCTGGCTTCTCTCTGTTGGAGTTTTCTGGCACAAGAGGTGCCCCCTGCTCTGCAGCTTGTTCATTCACCTTCTCCTTTCCTTTTGCATCATGACTCTGTTCAACCACTACTTCAGTTGGCTCTGTTGTTTCATCTATCTCTAACGGAACTGGAGTGGCGAGTGTATTCTCCTTGCTGGTTTGTATAATTTCTTGCTCTCTGTCTAAGTCTCTCCCATTCCGGAGGGTCACTGCCATCACCTGATTCGGGTTTTGCTCCTTGGGGTTTATGTTTGTGTCTGCAGGCAAAGTTCCCTGAGGGCGGTTGTTTAGAGCCATGGACAGCTGTCCCAGCTGCGTTTCAATGTTCTTTATGGCTGAATCATGCACTGCCAATTTTTCCTGCACTTTACCATTTGTCCCAATGAGTTGCTGAAGCATACCCTTAATTTCCATCATGTTGTTATCTTGCTGCTGAGGAGGTGGTTGATATGTTAATTGTTGCTGATTTTGCTGTGGATAGCCCTGTGGTCTCTGATAGGGTACTGGCACTAGTTGGCCTTGAGGGTGCATACCCCCAGGCTGTTGCAAGTTTGGCCTGTACTGCTGATTTTGTGGCGGTCTCCACTGCTGTCCTCCCTGTCTCTGACCCCCAAAGTTGTTGACATAATTCATATCTTCTCTTGCCCCTTGATTTTCACCTTCTCCGCTCCATGAACACACATAAGACTGATTAATACAAGGTGTACACAGTCCTCCATTTGTCGTATCAACAATGTGCACCTGTTTTGTACCCATCTCATCAATCTTCTTTGTCAATATGCTCATCTGGGTCATGAGTGTGGCCATGTTCTCTGCATGCGAATTATTTGGGTCAAGAGGAACTGAATGCACTATGGGTGCCAGTGTTGTACCTCTAGTCATCCACCCCGAATTTTGTGACATCTTATCAAGAAGGATTTTGCACTCGGTGAATGTCTTACTCAACAATGCACCTCCAGCTGAAGCATCCACATTTGCTTTTAAATTGTCAGCTAGCCCCATGTAGAATCTCTGGCCGAGCATCTGGTCTGGAATGCCATGGTGAGGACACTTCACTAGCATCCCTTTAAATCTTTCCCAAGTTGCTTGCAAGGACTCAGTCGGCTGCTGCTTATACTGCAATATTTCATCAATCTGTCTTGCAGTCTTGTTTGGCGGATAGAACTTGTTTAGGAACTGCTTGACTAATTCCTCCCAGGTGGCAATGGAATTGATAGGGAGTGAATTTAACCAAGTCTGAGCTTCCCCGGTCACAGAGAATGGGAACAGTAACAGCTTGATAGCTTCCGGGGTCACATTTGGCTGCCTTTGGGTCACACAAATTGACAGAAAATTTTTCAGGTGCTGTTGAGGGTCTTCAATGTGTGATCCGGAGAACAATCCTTTATTCTGCAGTAGATGCAGCATATTGTTGGTTATCTGGAAGGTCTCCGCTTGAATTGCGGGCACAACTATGGTAGTGGCCAAGTTATCAGCTGTGGGTTGTGCCCAGTCATAAAGTGCAGCTTCGGGCACAAGAGGTGCCACCACTCTTACGTTGGGGTTTGCTGGCAGATCCCCAACGTTTCCAACGAAGTTGTCTGCGTCACCCATGTCAAACTCGAGCTGGTAAGATTGTTGTGATTGTTGGAATCTCTTGTTGGCACGGTTCAATGCCTTGAATGTTTTCTCGGGGTCTGAGAGTCCTTCTAACAGTTCTCCAGTCCTCGAAGAACCTCTAGGCATACACCTGATTTCCACAAGAGTTCAAACGTTAGAATTTCAATGAAAAGATTGGGTATAGAGAAAACTGACTACACTAAGAATGTTTTGTACTTCTTTCAATTGTAATTGATAACACCATTAACTCCCCCGCAACGGCGCCAAAATTTGATCACGCCCAACTATGCCTTATAAAAAGACACGTGGACGTTGCAAATATAGTCTGGGTATTTAGGCCCAGAGTCGAACCCACAGGGAATTAACCTATCAATTACTTTCTTTGGATGTACTCAATTCTCTGGAATGAACTTCCCCAAACTTTATAAATCACAGTTGATGGTATTACTAATAGTTAAGACTGAAAGTAAATAGACAGCTGAAAACTAAATATGTTTGAGTTGTAAACAATTATGAGAAGGTTCTAAGGCTATGATTTCCCCTATTGATGGAATCACTTCCGGTTATGTTTCATATAAATTAACCAACATATCTCTATCAATCATGAGCACTCTATTTACTGTAAATCTCTCCCGAGTAATCACAATAATTTACTAAACGCACTCTCCCGAGATACGCTAGCTAGCTTAGTTTATTACAGCTCAGTTAAATTGCACCCAAGGCTTCGTTATCCCTAATCCTGCCTTTAAACCCGCAGTTATAGATCCCTCTTATACTTTGGGAGTGATGTTGTTCAACAACTACCTAAATATGCACTCTCTCCCGAGTTATGCACACTAAATAGGCACAGCTAATTGAGGATCCTGTCAATTAACTACAACAAACACGTAGTTGAACAAATAGAGATTAAACTGGCAATCTATATTAACATAATCAAGAAGTTCATCCTTCAATAGGTTCCATCAAAACCCTAGACAAAGGATTTAGCTACTCATAACAACGTAGGATAAAACTACTAGATTATTCATAATGCAAAAATTGCAAGAAAGTAAAAGAGATAGAAGAACTATGATGTTTTGGGTGATCTCTCATACTTGTTCTTCCTCCAAAAGTAATCTCAAAACAATCTTTTTCTCTTTTGGGCGAGTTTCCATAGCTTATAAGGGGTTTACAAAAGTTTTCCCGAATTGACACTTTGGCCCCCAATTTTTAGATACGTGAACAGTTCTCCGCGGCCGCGGCGTGGACCGCGGTCGACCGCGGTGAACACTGCCTCATTTATTTTCTTCGCTTTGTCTCCGTGCTCTGCACCGCGGTCCACCGCGGTCACGGTGGACTTGTGTCTAGTCATTTTCTTTTGCTCTTTGTGTTCGTGTTCTTCTTGAGTGGGTGTTTTCTTCACATTATTGCCTCCAAACGCTTCATGTTGCTTCCTCACACATAATATTCCCTGCGAAACCAAATCACACTATTTAAAGTATTTTGTTGGCAATTTACCTTATAAAACAACAACAAAGCATGAGCAATTAAGGTGTAAACATCAACTATATAGCCTACTATCACTCCCCTAAGCTAACAACAAGCTTAACTTGCAAGTAGTATAAACAAGAAAAGAAAACGCAATTCTAAGTACTGAATGGAAACCGGATTTTTCAACAATTAGCACAAGTACGCACTCGTCACTTTGCGTACAAGGCATTTCAAACATCAATAATACCAAATCCTAAGGGGAGGTTTCCCCCACACAAGGTTAGACAAGCCACTTACCTCGAACCGGCTCAAAATTAACCCGAAACCACGCTCTTGCCACGATTACTCGACTTCAAATGGCCCAAATCTATTCAATTCAATTGCATAATGCAAATAACGCTTCAAGTAACTGATTCTATAAACAAATTCTAAGCTAATACGCGAAATTAGGTAAAATGGCCAAAACGCCCCTCGGGCCCACATCTCAGAATCGGGTAAAATTTATATTTTCAGAATCCTCATACTCTCACGAGTCTATACATATCAAGAACACTGAAATCGGAGTTCAATTGACCCCTCAAATACCCATTTTAAGGTCTCTTAATCTCAAGCCCTAATTATCCATTTTGTATTAATTTTTTCCTAATTTTCCCCCACTAATTAGACCGTTAATCACATATAAACGAGTTATGAAGTCAAGAACATTACCTCCAAGTGATTCCCCTTTGGTTTCCTCAAAAATCTCCCTCAAAAGCTTCAACCCCGTTCAAAAATGGTGGAAAAATGAAGAAGGGTCGCGGATTTGGGCTATTAAAATACTGCCCAGCATTTTAATTTACTTAATCGCGACCGCGGAAAATCCCTCGCGATCGCGAAGCACAAACTCCTCTGGCCCTAAATTTTACTCTACGCGATCGCGTATATACCCACGCGAACGTGATGCTCGGAGTCTTACACCTACGCGATCGCGAATGAGACCACGCGATCGCGATGCACAGAAACCTACACTCACGCGATCGCATCCCTGTCTACGCGAACGCGAAGAATAAACTGGATGCCCCCCAAAGAAAGCTCTACACGATCGCGATCCTCCTCACGCGATCGCGATGAAGAAAAACCCGCAACAGAACTGAAGCTAAACCCTGCAACTTCTTAACATGCAATTTGATCCGTTTAACCACCCGAAACTCACCCGAGGCCCTCGGGACCTCAACCAAACATGCCAACATATCCCATAACATCATTCAAACTTGTTCCAACCTTGGGAATGCTCAAAACAACATCAAAACACCAAATTTGCATCGGATTCAAGCCTAAGAACTTCAAAAACTCTCAAATTACGCTTTCGATCAAAAAGTCTATCAAACCTCGTCCGAATGACCTGAAATTTTGCACACACGTCACATTCAATACTACGGAGCTACTCCAACTTTCGGAATTCCATTCCGACCCTCGGACCAAAATCTCACTATTGAACCGGAAATTTCAAAAATTCAAATTTCAGCATTTCAAGCCTAAATTAGCTATGGACCTCTAAAACACAATCCGAACACGCTCCTAAATTCGAAATCATCCAACGGAGCTAACGGGACCATCGGAATTCCATTCCGAGGCCGTCTTCACACTGTTCCGATTACGGTCAAATTTCTAACACTTAAGCTCTCATTTAGGGACTAAGTATCCCAAAACTCTCCAAAACTCAAAACCAAACATCCCGGCAAATCAAAATAGCATAAACACATACGGGGAAAGAAGTTAATAGGGGATCGGGACGTAAATTCTAAGAAAGACCGGTCGGGTCGTTACAGTTATTAATCTAATGTATTTCGTATTTTTTTCTTTCATTTTTTTAAATATATCCAAGGTCTGAATTTGTACTTGCAATTACTAAATTTTTTTAGATTGTGGTGAGAATAAGGAATTGGTAATGTAATATGAGATGAATATTTTATTTGACGATTCATTTTTGTTAACAAAAGAAGAACCACAACTTATTTGGTTAAATCGAGAATTTGAAATAACCAAACCTGGTACTCCAAAATTAAACTTTTAAAATCGAGCCAATGTGAACTTATTTGGTTTGATTTTTTTATTTTATTGTAATTTTACAAATCTAAAATAAATTCAAATTAAATCAAAATTTTCAAATCCAATCCAAAATGTCGACGCCAGCCCCTAACCCTTCATATTATGAGTCGATTACAATAAATCCACTAAGTTGAAAATATGACTCATAAAGGATGAAAAGTGCATGTTTTGAATGTGTGTGTATTAATTCTTCTGTGAGTTGTGGGAGTTCATACTGCTTTTGAAGTGAAAATCTGTTCATTACATATTTTTTATGTGTAGGAACAAACTTATGCGGAAACGGATCAAATAGGAGAAAAATTGGTGAAAAAAGAGCTGAAGAAAAAAGTCCCGAACAGCGAAGCGAGGTTCACTTTGTCAAACCGGGAACGGAGCAGAAAAACCAGCTTCTTTAATCCGAAATAGGAGAAAGAAAATTCGCCCCATACAAACCTTAGTCACCGTAAATACATCCAAAAACATGATTTTTAAGTGAGAGACACTACTTTGGGGAGAGAAGACTTTAGGGAGGCAAGAACACACTTGAGCAACGATAGGGATTCAACTTCACGTTTTTCCCTCTTTCTTCCTCTATTTTCATTATTGGTTATGAATTCTAGTATTGTAGTTTTGCATACTATTATGAATAGCTAATATGTTATCTAGGGATTTGATGGAACCTTTTGTAGGATAAATTCTTGTTATGTTCTTATATAATTGAGCCTTTGAATTTCTCTACTTGTTTAACTATGTGCTTATTTTAGTTGATTGAAGATCCCTCAATTGACTGTGCCTATTTAGTATGTATTGCTTGGAAAAGGGTACATATTTAGGTAGTTGTTGAGCAACATCACTCCTAACATATGTGATGAATCAATACAGAGGGTTTAAAGGTGGGATTAGGAATAAGAAACCTTGATGTGGTCTTAGTGAGCGGTGAATTAGTGCCAGATAGCGTAATTCAGAAGAATATGTCTAGTAAATTGTGGTAATTGCTCGGAATAGAATTACGACACCCGAAGTACTCACGATCAGTAGAGAATACATAGGCGAATTTATAAGAAACGTAGTGGGGAGGATTCCGACGATTGGAGAAATCGTAACCCTAGACCTTTCAAATCTTATCTCCAATCCTTAGTCTTGTTAGATGATAATTTTACTGCTTTTAATAGTTGCTTGCTAATTAGTTTAAACTAAGAATCACAGTCTTTATAAGTTAGGAATTTTACTGCTTTTAATAGTTCGAGGTTGTACTCTTAGTGATATTAAATAATTATAGTGAAAACTTAGTTCTCTGTGGGATTTTGACTTCGGACTTTTAAACCGGACTATAGTTGTAATGACCGTTTATCTTTTTTATGACTAGAGTTTGGCGTGATCAATAGCCACATCGGCAACTTACCTAGTTTGACATTGTTGCTGCATCAACTCAAATTAGCTATCCATCTCTTTCTATCTATGTGACACTTCCCTTATATTTTTGTTTTGAATCCTTCATAATGTTTGACAATAATACATTTTTGTACAACTTTTACAATAATCGAGAACCTAAATATATTAAACAATTCAAATTTTAAATAATAATTAGACATTTGTGGTGTTAATTAAGCTAACTTTTCTGCTGCATTATGGTGTTTCTGTACTTACTACCAATAAAATATAATACAATAAAATTTAACATATTAAACTTCCATCAAATACGTTAATGTAAACGGATGGCGAGACACTATTTTTGTTCTTTTACGAGAAATATGCAAGTACCAACCATGTGAACTCTTGTTTGATAGATATAAGGGTTCACCAAACTCTATAGAGAACCAGGTGCAACAGAACACACGCACACAACAGTAAATAAATGACTAGAGAAATTTTACGTGGAAAATTCTCAGCTCAACGGGATTAAATCCACGACCTACCCTTGTAAGATTTCAACTTCACTACTGAGCAATTTTTAGATTATAACCTATGCAACCTAGGAATTAACCTCTTAATCTCTCACTAACTTGTAATACTCTATTACAAGCCACTTTATAATAACTTTATTATAAAAACTTTACAACTCGACTAACTCTAGCCAAGACTCAAACACACAAGGGTTTAAGAGTTACAAAGGGGTTCCTACAGAATGCTTCTAAACAAGCTAAGTAGGAAATACAGTTTAGGAACTATTACAAAGTCACAACTCAACTAAGGACATACAATGACTTGATGTGGGAACTGGTCCGTAGTTGTTTTTTTCATTGTTCTTGAAGCACTTGAGAGTTGCTTGCTGGATGATCACGTGAGAGAGCTTGAGTGAAATCTCTAAGTGTTCAAGTCAAGTGTTTTACCTTCCTTGATGTTAATAATACATGTGTGACATCACTTATAATGATGTAAGCAAGGTAGGTAAAAAGTCTTCCACAGAAAGTTGACTGCTGCACTAATCCTGTACTGTAGTGTGTGCAGGCAGTAACTTTCCAGTTAGAGAGTTGACTTCGTACAGTCACCTCGGGAACTGGTACGGACCTGTTCACTCAGCTGTTCCTTCTACTCTGAAGAGTTGAATCATATCCCAAGCTGGAACCTCGTGATCTTAAGGTTTTGAGAATGTGTGACAGGTTCCTTGTCTGGTTCTTGATAGTAAGTTTGTTAGATCATCAAAACATAAAACAAAGTACTTATGACCAGGGTACTTGTAACCTATCAATTTCCCCCTTTTGATAATGACAAACTCATAATTGATAATTCTAGAAAGAGCCACACAAGACCAGACAGTAAACTAGGAAAACCTTAAGTTTCCCCCTGAATATTTGCATTCCCCCTTAATTATAATTCAATTATGTAGGAGTCTGATAGTGCACCTGGAACCTCAGTGAGTTCCCCGTGAATCTGTATTTTCCCCTTCAGTGCACATCACCAGGAACCTCAGTGAGTTCTCCATGAATCTGTATTTCCCCTTCAGTGCACATCATTATTATTCAATTATGCTCATTATTATTCAATTAAATCTTCCCCCTTTTGGCATCACAAAAAGTACAGAACAAGTAAGCAGCATAAAGAAGTCTAGCATGGTTAACTCATGCCACTTGTGTGCACACAACATGATAGAAAACAAAGAGAAAAGAGCAGTAGCATAAACAGCAAAAGGAAAATACTTGCATTAACCATATTTGGACCTTTACAGGCGGGAGCAGAATCATTGTTACCATCCACAATTCCAAAACAAACAAAAACAAGTACCAGAAACAAAAAAAAAAACATCACCAAAATAACTAAGAAGATGGACACTGGAAACTGGACACTGAGGGGACATCCTTTAGGGGACGCTGGAGGAAGGGGGCTTGGAAGAGGAATCAAGGGTTTGGTGGACAAGATCCATGCGAGCATTCGCGGACATTTGCTCATTGAGCAGTCTTTCTTTCAGGTCCTCCACCTGTTTCCTGAGCTCAGCATTCTCCTTCGTTAGGCATGCAACCTCTGAGCTGTGAGAACTACTAGAACCAGGTGCCTCTTGTAACTGACTGAGCTGACTCTCAATAATCGCGTTCCTAGCCTTCAACTTCCGGATCTCTCTGTGGCACTATTTTGAGCATTTATCAGTTGAGAGATAGTGAAAGTGCTATCAACTCCTCCGACCTTATGAATACACTCACACTCCTTAAGAGTGATTTTGAAAAGGATTGATTTTTTGTCACGACCCAAATTCCATATTAGACCGTGATGGCGCCCAACACCGTTATTAGGCAAGCTATCACTAATCAAATAGTATATTCTCATTTGTATAGTTAGTACGTGATAACTTTCAATTATTGATTAAGAAATTTAGAGTTTAAAAAGTTAAGCATATTCAAATGGAAGTAATAAATGTGAATCTCAATTATGAAGACAAGCCAAAACATCATAAGTCTACCAATATGTTAGCCAAGACATGGTGTCACAAGTGTGTGAGCAATCTAGTAGAATATACAAAACCATACTATCCTACTGTCTGGAAAAGAAATAGACATGAACATAAAGATAAAAGAGAGAGAGAGAGAGAGAGAGAGAGAGAGAGAGAGAGAGAGAGAGAGAGAGAGAGACTCCAACTGCTACAGAACGGCTCAAAAGGGCAGTTCACCGGAAAGTCTCAAGCTGAGGAGTCCACTCTACATGCTGGACTGATGGCCAGATGCACCTGCCTCAAATCCTGTACAATCAAGTACAGAAGTGTAGCATGAGTACATAAAATTATGTACCCAGTAAGTATCTCGCCTAACCTCGCAGAAGTAGTGACGAAGGGTCGACTCCGACACTTACTAGGGCCAGCAAATATAATAATATGAAGTCCAATATTTTAATTCACAATGTATGTAGATAACAACAAGCTCAAACAAGAATAATACTGAAAATCCTTTCATTCAATTAATAAATCTAGGCACTTTCTTCATTTAAAACAAGTGACCTTTGAAGTAATGGAACAAATTATAAGGGGTTCCGGTTCTATTATCATACACAAATACCACCGAGGACGTTCGGCCCGATCCAACATAAAAGTAAACTGTGCACTGACGAGGGTCGATCGGCCCGAACCATATATACATTTACTATCCTGCCGAGGCGAACGGCCCGCTCCCATGAGAGTAGTGGAAATAATCACCCCGCTCGCGGAATATACTTGCGACGCGGTTAAGTATAAGTACAACTTAATGTTTCCTCAATTCTTATCAAAATAAATATTTACTTGAAGTCCTTGAAAACATAACATCTTCGACTTAGTCCCATTCAATGCAAATCAACAATTATAATCATATAACGGTACCCACAAAGCATGGTGTAAGCCTAGAACTACTCGGACATAACAGGAATAGTAGCTACGTACGGACTCTCGTCACTTCATGCGTACGTAGCCCCCACAATTAATCATATATTATTTAAGTTCACCTATGGGGAAATTTCCCTCTTACAAGGTTAGAAAAGAGACTTACCTCGTTTCGAGCCTACTTCCAACTCAAGAATGCGCTCAAACTCTCAAATCGGAGCCGCACAATCCGAAACTATTCGAATAGTGTAAAAACCAATCATTATAGGTTTTCAAATTCATATTAGCTATTAAAGTGATTATCCAACCCCAAAGGCAAGGTTCCTAAAATTCACCCTCGGGCCCACGTGCTCAGATTCCGGAAATTTTCGAAGGAAGTTGTTACCCATAACCTAAGGACTAAGAATATAAGACATTCACTTCATTCCATAACGAATTTCGTGGTTAAATCTTGTATTTATCAAAAACGTAGGTTTTACTCTAAACCCATAATTTCCACTAATTTACATGTTGTAATCTACCCATAAACTATGTATTCAACTCACATTAAGTAGAAATAACTTACCTCACAAAGCTAGGTTGAAATTTCCCCTTTTGAAGCTCCCAAATCGCCCAAGTATGGAGTAAAATGTGTCAAAAATGACATAACTGCCGTATTAAATGAAGGCCACTGCCTTCAGCGATTTTCGCATCTGCGGTGAGGGGACCGCATCTGCGGTCTTGCTTCTGTGGGCAAGTGTCCTCTTCTACGAAAATGGGCTGGGCCAACTAAGGCCACTTCTGCGGAAGGCCCACCGCATCTGCGGTTATGCTTCTGCGGAGTAAGGGCCGCATCTGCAGTTTCTGGGCTGCCCAACCCTGGCCGCATCTGCGAGTTGTTTCCCACACCTGCGGGCTCGCATCTGCATCTGGCCAACCGGAGGTGCGGTTATGACAGCAGCTGGAGCTTCAGCCCCTCCTCCAATTTTCAACTAGCTCGAGCCTTGTCCGATTGACGCTTGGGGCCCCGGGGTCCCGCCCGAACATACCGACAAGTTTGAAATGATAAAATGGACTCGCTCGAACCCGGAACGCCGGAAAAAACATTATAACTAGGAATCACACCCTAAAACCAATTGATTCAAACTTATAAACTTTAAGTTCTTCAATTTACTTCCAATGTGACGAAATACACTTATACTACTCGGATTGACACTAAATTTTGCGTGCAAGACTTAAATGACATTACGGAACTACTCTTGGTCTTGGAATTCCGTTCAGACTTTGATAACACAAAACCCGCTCCAAACCAAATTTAAAGAACTTCAAAATCCTTAAGGAACCAACTTTCACTATTACGCGCCAAAATGCTCCCGGGTCATCCAAAATCCGATTCGGACATACGCCCAAGTCTGAAATCATCATACGAACCTGTTGGAACCATCAAATCCCGATTCCGAGGTTGTTTACTCAAAATGTTGACTAAAGTCAAACTTGGCTTTTTAAGCCAACCTTAAGGAACCAAGTGTTCCGATTTCAACCCAAACTCTTCCAAATCCCGAACCAACCATCCCCGCAAGTCATAAATCAGTTAAAGCAAGTACGGGAAGTCTTATTTAGGGGAACGGGGTTTTAGCATAACGACCAGTCAGGTCGTTACATTCTCCACCTCGTAAACAAACATTCGTCCTCGAACGGGTTTAGATTCATACTTGAAGTGCTAAGTAAGTGTGGATATCTGCTCCGCATGTCCTCCTCGGACTCCCAGGTTGCCTCCTTGACTTGTTGGCCCCTCCACTGGACCTTTATCGCAGAAATCCTCGTGGATCTCAACTGGTGATCCTGTCTATCAACAATGGCAACTGGCTCCTCCTCATAACCCAAGCTCTCATCCGGCTGAATAGTACTGAAGTCTAACACATGAGACAAGTCGGCGTGATACCTCCGAACATAGACACGTGAAAAATTGGATGAACCCTTGATAGGCTGGGAGGTAAAGCAAGCTCATATGCAACCTCCCCAACTCGCCTCAACACCTCAAATAGGCCTATAAACCATGGGCTCAACTTGCCCTTCTTCCCGAATCTCATAATACCCTTTATCGGCGAGACTTTCAAGAGAACCTTCTCGCCGACCATGAATGATACATCGCGCACCTTCTGATCCGTGTAACTGTTCTGTCTGGACTGTGCTGTGTGAAGTCTCTCCTAAATTATCTTTACCTTTTCCAAGTCATCCTTCACCAAATCAGTACCATATAACTTAGCCTCGCCAGGCTCAAACCACCCGATAGGGGAACGACATCATCGACTATATAAAGCCTCAAATGGAGCCATCTCGATGCTGGACTGATAACTGTTGTTGTAAGAAAACTTGGCCAAAGGCAAGAACTGATCCCACTGCCCTCCAAAGTCAATCACACATGCTCTAAGCATGTCCTATAGAATCTGAATTGTCCGCTCCGATTGCCCGTCGGTCTGCGGGTGAAATGTTGTGCTGAGCTCTACACGGGTCCCCAACTCACTTAGTACGACTCTCTAGAAATGGGAAGTGAATTGAGGGCCTCTATCTGATATGATGGAAACAGGCACACCGTGTAATCGAACTATCTCCCGAATGTAAATCTGAGCCAACCTCTCTAAAGTATAGGTAGTCACAACCGAAATGAAGTGTGCCGACTTGGTCAACCTATCGATAATGACCCAAACCGCATCAAACTTCCGCAAAGTCCGCGGCAACCCAACTATGAAGTCCATAGTAATGCGCTCCCATTTCCACTCAGGTATAGTCATCTGCTGAAGTAGGCCCCCTTTCCTCTGGTGCTCATACTTGACCTGCTGGAAATTCAAGCACCTAACTACATACTCCACTATGTCTTTCTTCATTCGCCGCCACCAATAGTGTTGTCTCAGGTCATGATACATCTTCGTAGCATCAGGGTAAATAGAATACCGCTAATTGTGTGCCTCCTCAAGAATCCTCTCCCTCAAGCCGTTGACATTAGGAACACATAGGCGACCTTGGAGTCGCAGAACACCATCCTCGCCAATAGAAACCTCCTTGGCACCACCCTGTAGTACCGTCTATCTGAGGACTGATAAATGCGGATCATCAAACTTCCAGGCCTTGATCTGCCCCAATAACGAAGACTGGGCAACAACACATGCAAGAACCCGGCTGGGCTCTGAAATATCCAACCTCACAAGTATGTTAGCCAAGGACTGAATGTCCAAAGCTAGTGGCCTCTGCTAATATGAATGCCAAGCTACCCATGCTCCCTGCCTTCCTCTTAAGGCATCCGCGACTACATTTGCCTTGCCCAGATGATAAAGAATGGTCATGTTACAATCCTTCGGTAACTCAAGCCACCTAAGCTGCCTCAAATTAAGATCCCTCAGCTTGAACAAATGTTGTAAGTTGCGATGATCAGTATAAACCTCACATGACACTCCATACAGGTAATGTTCATATATCTTAAGAGCATGGACAATCGCTGCTAACTCTAGGTCGTGCACCCGGTAATTCTTCTCATGAATCTTCAACTGACGTGAGACATATGCAATAACTCGCCCCTCCTGCATCAATACACAACCCAAGCCAACGCGTGAAGCGTCGTAATATACCGTATACATCCCCGAACCGATGCTGTAGTCAAGGCTGTCTTGAGCTTCTGAAAGCTTGCCTCAGAATCATCGGACCATCGGAAAGGAGCACCCTTTTGGGTCAATCTAGTCAAAGGTGCTGCAATGGAGGAAAAGTGTTGCACAAATCGGCGATAATAACCTGCTAGCCCCAGGAAGCTCCTGATCTCAGTCACCGAAGTGGGACGTGGCCAACTCTGAGCTGCCTCAATCTTCTTGGGATCCACCATAATACCCTCTCCTGACACAACATGCCCCAAGAATTCCACAGACTCTAGCCAAAACTCACACTTGGAGAACTTAGCATATAGCTTCTGCTCTCGCAATGTCTGAAGCACCACTCTCAAATGCTGCTCATGCTCCCCCAGGCTACGTGAGTAAATCAAGATGTCATCAATGAAGACGATAACAAAAGAGTCAATATAAGGCCTGAAACCCCGGTTCATCATATCCATAAAAGTCGCTAGGGCATTAATCAAGCTGAAAAACATCACCAGAAACTCATAATGACCATATCTAGTACGGAAGGCAGTCCTCGAAACATCTGAGTGCCGAATCTTCAACTGGTGGTACCCCGATCTCAAGTTGATCTTAGAAAACATCCTAGCACCCTACAACTGGTCAAAAAAATCAACGATACGAGGCAACGGGTACTTGTTCTTGATGGTGACTTTATTCAACTAGAGGTAATCAATGCACATCCGCATAGTCCCATCCTTCTTCTTCACAAATAACACTGGTGCACCCCGAGGTGATACACTGGGTCTCACAAAACCCTTTGCTAACAACTCCTCAAGTTGCTCCTTCAACTCTTTCGGAGCCATACAATTCGGTGGGATAGATATAGGCTGGGTACCTAGAGCCAAATCGATATAGAAATCAACGGCATGATATGGCGGCATGCCTGGAAGGTCAGAAGGAAACATATCGGCGAACTCCCACACTACTGGCACTGAATCAATCGTCGGATACTCTACGGTGGTGTCCCGAACATAGGCTAGATACGCCAAACACCCCTTCTCGACCAGACGTTGAGCCTTTAGAAAAGAGATAACCCGACTAGATGAACTAACGGAGGAACCCTTCCACTCCAATCTCGGCAACTCTAGCATCGCTAAAGTAACAGTCTTGGCATGATAATCAAGAATGGCGTGATATGGAGATAACCAATCCATGCCCAAGATGACCTCAAACTCGGTCATGTCAAGCAACAGAAGGTCCGCTCTAGTCTCTTAACCACATAATGTAACCACAGAGGACCAGTAGATCCGATCCGCAACCACAAAATTGCCCGTATGAGTGGACACATAAACAGGAGTACCCAAAGACTCACGAGGAATATCCAGGAAGTGAGAAAATAGAGATGACACATATGAATATGTAGAGGGTGGGTCAAACAATACCTAAGCATCCCTACTACAAATAGAAATAATACCTGTGATCACGGCATTTGAGCCCACTGCATCTGGTCTTGTAGGAAAAGCATAGAATCTAGCTGGAGCGCCGGCTGGCTGGCCTCCACCTGGCTGAGCAATGGCTGACTGACCTCCCCCTGCCTAGCCTCCACCTCTAGGACGGCCCCTGCCTGCCTATCCCCCGCCTCTGGGTGGCCGGACGGCTGGTGCTGTAATCATAGGCTGATGACCCTGCCATACTGCCTTGCCCCAAAGTCTGGGGCAAAATCTCTTCATGTGACCCGGATCCCCACACTCGCAATGACCCTGCGGTGCCATGGACTGCTGTCCTGAAGCCTGACCCTGATGGCCCGAATATCCACTAGAAGAACCGTGAATGGCTGGGAGGCGGTATGAACTCTCCGGCATAGCACTGAAGTAGGCACTAGAAGAACCCTGATGACCAGAATACCCACCAGAGGAACCCTGAATAGTTGGTGGACGATAAGAACCCTCCGGCATAACACTGAAATAAGGCCTCGCTGGAGCACCTCGAGGAGGTGGTGGTACTGAATATGGGGGCCTACTGGGCTGGCCCCTCCCAAATTGACCTCTTCCCCGAGCTGGGGCACCTCTAAACTCTCTAGAGAATCGGGTCCTCTTGTCCTGCTGTAACTGCTCCCTACCCCTCTGGCGGTAACCCTCAATCCTCCAAGCAATCTCCACCACTAGCTGATACCTCAGTCCCTATCTCAACCTCTCGGGCAATGCTAGCTCGAATACCGGGGTGTAACCCCGTAACAAATCTCAACACTCTCTCTGCATTCGTAGGAAGTATCATGAGTGCATGGCGAGACAACTCAGAAAATCTCGCCTCATAGTCGGTCACGGACATCTAACCCTGCTTGAGCTGCTCAAACTGACACCGTAACTCTTTCCTCTGAGAGGATGGAATATACCTGTCCAATAGAAGCCGTGTAAACTGATCCCAAGTCATGGGAGGAGAACCTGCTGGTCTACCGAGAAGGTAAGACTGCCACCATCTACGGGCCCTGCCCTCTAACTGGAAGGCGGTGAAATCCACTCCATGGGACTCCAATATCCTCATGTTGTGCAGTTTGTCCCTACACCTATCAATGAAATCCTGGGAATCCTCGTGACGCTCATCTCCTAAGATAGGAGGGTGTAGCCTAGTCCATCTGTCCAATAACTTCTGCGAATCGCCGTTCGCAGCTGGTCTGGGCTCAGGTGCCACTGCTGCAACTAGCTGGGCACCACCCGCGAGTAGAGTACCCGGAGTCTGATATAAGGCAGTTGCGTGCCCAGGAGCCTGAGTAGTAGGGGTATGTGCTCCTCTTCCTTCCTGAGATGTGGCTGGGTCTGCTGGAAATATACCAGCCTGAGTCATAGAGTCCATGAACCGCAGCGTACGGACCATGAATTCCTGGAAACCCGATGCGCTCATGAAATCCACTGGGGCAGGCTCTGCCGCGGGCACCTCGCCCTGCTCTACAATAATGGGATCCCCTGCTGGATCAGTTGGTGGTGCAACTAGGGCCTCTGCCTCGGTCTCTAGCAACGGGGGTAGCAGCTCCTCCCGGGTCTGGAATGTCCGCGGTACGCGTCCTCACCATCTATGAGAGAATAGATGGAGGAAGTTTAGTATACCATCAAATGCACGATAGAAGATGAATAAAGAGTAGTTTCCTAACACCCTATAGCCCCTCGAAGATACGTACAGACATCTCCGTATCGATCCGCAAGACTCTACCAGGTTTTCCCATAACTTGTGAGACTTACGTGAACCTAGTGCTCTGATACCATGTTGTCACGACCCAAATTCCATATTAGGCCGTGATGGCGCCCAACACCGTTGTTAGGCAAGCCAACACTAATCAAATAGTAAATTCTCATTTGTATAGTTAGTACGTGATAAATTTCCATTATTGATTAAGAAATTTAGTGTTTACAAATTTAAGCATACTTAAATGGAAGTAATAAATGCGAATCTCAATCATGAAGACAAGTCAAAACATCATAAGTCTACCAATGTGTGTGCCAAGACCTGGTGTTACAAGTGTGTGGGCAATCTAGTAGAATATACAAAACCATACTATCCTACTGTTTGGAAAAGAAATAGACAGGAACATAAAGATAAAAGAGAGAGAGAGAGACTCCAGCTGCTACAGAACAGCTCAAAAGGGCAACTCACCGGAAAGTGTCAAGCTGAGGAGTCCATTCTACGCGCCGGACTGATGGCCAGATGCACCTGCCTCAAAGCATGTACAATCAAGTACATAAGTGTAGCATGAGTACATAAAAATATGTACCCAGTAAGTATCTCACCACCTCGCAGAAGTAGTGACGAGGGGTCGACTCCGACACTTACTAGGGCCAGCAAATACAATAATATGAAGTTTAATATTTTAATTAACAATGTATGTTGATAATAACAAGCTCAAACAAGAATAATACTGGAAATCCTTTCATCCAATTAATAAATCTAGGTACATTCTTCATTTAAAATAAGTGACCTTTCAGTAATGAATCATACAAATTATAAGGGGTTCCAGTTCTATTATCATACACAAATACCACCGAGGACGTTCGGCCCGATCCAACATAAAAGTAAAAATTTCACTGCCGAGGGTCGATCGGCCCGAACCATATATACATTTACTATCCTCCCGAGGCGAACGACCCGCTCCCATGAGAGTAGTGGAAATAGTCACGCCGCTCGCGGAATATACTTGCGATGCGGTTAAGTATAAATACAACTTAATGTTTCCTCAATTCTTATCAAAATAAATATTTACTTGAAATCCTTGAAAACATAACATCTTCGACTTAGTACCATTCAATGCAAATCAACAATTATAATCATATAACGGTACCCATAAAGCATGGTGTAAGCCTAAAACTACCCGGATATAACAGGAATAGTAGCTACGTACGGACTCTCATCACTTCGTGCGTACGTAGCCCCCATAATTAATCATATATTAATTAAGTTCACCTATGGAGAAATTTCCCTCGTACAAGGTTAGAAAAGAGACTTACCTCGTTTCGAGCCTACTTCCAAGTCAAGAATGCGCTCAAACTCTCAAACCGGAGCCGCACAATCTGGAACTATTCAAATAGTGTAAAACCGTATCATTATAGGTTTACAAATTCATATTCTAGCTATTAAAGTGATTATCCAACCCCAAAGGCAAGGTTCCTAAAATTCACCCTCGGGCCCACGTGCCTAGATTCCAAAATTTTTTGAAGGAAGTTGTTAACCATAACCTGAGGATCACGAATATATGATTTTTACTTTATTCCATAACGAATTTCGTGGTTAAATCTTGTTTTTATCAAAAACCTAGGTTTTACTCTAAACCCATAATTTTCACTAATTTACATGTTGTAATCTCCCCATAAACTATGTATTAAACTCACATTAAGTAGAAATAACTTACCTCACAAAGCTAGGTTGAAATCTCCCCTTTTGAAGCTCCCAAATCGCCCAAGTATGGAGTAAAATGTGTCAAAAATAACACAACTCCCGTATTAAATGAAGGCCACTGCCTTCAGCGATTTCTGCATCTTCGGTGAGGGGACCGCATCTGCAGTTTCGTTTCTGCGAGAAAGTGTCCGCTTCTGCGAAAATGGGCTGGCCAACTGAGGCCGCTTCTGTGGAAGGCCTACTGCATCTGCGGTTACGCTTCTGGAGTAAGGGCCGCATCTGCGATTTTTGGGATGCCCAACCCTGGCCGCATTTGCGAGTCGTTTCCCGCACCTGCGGGCTCGCATCTGCGGCTTGCCAACTCCAGGTGCGGTTATGACAGCAGCTGGAGGTTCAGCTCCTCCTCCAATTCTCAACCTAGCTTGAGCCTCGTCTGATTGACGCTCGGGGCCCCCGGGTCCCCGCCGAACATACCGACAAGTTTGAAATGATAAAACAGACATGCTCGAACCCTCAGAACGCCGGAAACAACATTAAAACTAGGAATCACACCCTAAAACCAATTGATTCAAACTTATGAACTTCAAGTTCTTCAATTTACTTCCAATGTGACGAAATATACGTATACTACTCGGATTGACACCAAATTTTGCGTACAAGTCTTAAATGACATTATGGAACTATCTCGGTCTTAGAATTCCGTTCGGACCTTGATAACCCAAAAACCTGCTCCAAACCAAATTTAAAGAACTTCAAAATCCTTAAGGAATCAACTTTCACTATTAGGCGCCAAAACTTCCGGGTCATCCAAAACCAGATCCGGACATACGCCCAAATCCGAAATCATCATACGAATCTGTTGGAACTGTCAAATCCTGATTTCGAGGTTGTTTACTCAAAATATTGACCGAAGTCAAACTTGGCCTTTTAAGCCAACCTTAAGGAACCAAGTGTTCCGATTTCAAGCCAAACTCTTCCAAATCCCGAACAAACCATCCCTGCAAGTCATAAATCAGTTAAAGTCAGTACGGGAAGTCTTATTTAGGGGAACGGGATTCTAGAAAGCAAAACGACCAGTTGGGTCGTTACATCCCATTTATCAACACACAAATTTGATCATCCTCTACTGTGAAGAGGTCGGTATAAGAACTCCGCACCTCCTCCTCATACACTTTAGGAACATCATTTGTAAACAAATTAGTCCATTGTTAAAAATCACAGATTTCCACCAACTGTCTCACCCCAGCAAATTCTAGAATGTCAGGGGCAAATGTGCGGTCCCATAGTTCTGATTTCTCAACTTACTTTTCTCAGAACTTAGAGACTCACCAACTTTTGCTTAATTGATGGTACCAGGTTCCTCATCATCATCCATTTTTCTTTTTACTGAGTTGCAAATAGACTTTCCCTTATCCACTGACTTGTTATGCATATGTTCACCAGATTTTTCCACTTCTTCATCATCGGATTTGTCACCGCTCTCTTTCATTGTCTTGTCACCAGAATTTTTCACCAACTTTTCACTGAAAGCAGTGTCAGCACTCTTGGAATGACCTTCAACACCTATAGAAGTGTGTCTTACGGATTGAGAGTGAGAGTGCTTCTGCTTCGAGGACTTGTGGGTCAAGGAACTAGGTTTCTCTTCTACTTCCTCATCCACATTTATCACAGGGACAACCTTTTCATGCACAACTTTTCCATCCTTTACTAGCCTTCTCTTTCTCTTAGTCCTTAGACTTTTTTTGAGAGCATAATCTAGAGCCTCCTTTTTCTACAACCGTGTAGTGGGTCGTTTCGGGATTGGCTCTGGAGCTGCAACTGGCTTACTCCTAGCCCTAATAAAACTAGCAATCACCAAATCATCTATGTCTTCTTCACTATCAGACTTCTTCTCCGGCACCACCATATTCAGAGGCTCAGCATAGAAGTGGGGAGAAGGAGTAGGATCAGTACTAACCTGGGGAGATGACCCCTGACCTGGATCCTCCGCGGAGGGATCAGGTTCATCATTTGGGACCCAGTAGTGTCATCTTGAGTTGATTGTTCAAATAGAACAAGTTCTCCCCAGTCTTCTGTGGACTCAGGCTCTTTCCCCTGAGACTCATACCGTCCTCCACCCTCCTCTACAACAACCCCTTCTGAAGCAATGGAGAGCATATTTTCAATTCCCTCCTTTTCTGTGGTTTCATGGAAATTTCAACAGAAAGAGGAGTGATACCTATAGAATTGTAACTTGTCATGGTTGTCTCGGCCTTTTCATGACTAATCACTGGATTTTCACTAGAGGGCTCATCCATGGAAAGAGTTGATGTTTCCTGATTTTTCCTTTGAACCAAGTCCCCATGTTCACTCTGTTTGACTGGTTAGACTGGAGGAGGACAATCATTCTTAGACTTGCTCGGAGTTATCTTCTCTTGACTGTGATAAGGAACAGAGTCGGGGTGGGTAGGAAAGGGAATGGAGTGTGGAGGAGACTCTGCTTTAGGGTTTCGACTGGTGGTTGTGTTGGGGAAGGAGTCTACCGCTGGAGTTCTAACTGGTGTGGACTCACTGAGAGAACTGTCGGGTACACTGGGGTTACTTGATTTTCAGACATGGTAAAGTTGTACTCGAAGGGTTTGTGGATTGAGAAGAGAGAAGACAAAGAGGAAGTTTTGAATTTGGAAGTGAAGGGTTGTGATGTTGATAGACTTATTTGTGATGAGGGACCGGTTCTGAAATGGCGGCAAATTTTGCTAAGGGAGTTGTAACATTCATAAAAAGTGAGACGCTTTGGATGAAAAGACACAACGTAAAGAGACTGACGCGCTAATGATGTGCATTGTTTTTGTCCATTTTAAATTGTGTATGAGAGAACAAAGGAGCTACTAACATGTGTCAAGAGAACCAGGTTCCCTGACAGGTCTTGCAAGTGAGTTTAACCTCTTTTACCTATATGTACTGCATCAGCTGCTCTGTAGTCATCATGCGTGTCTACCTGTAACAGTATAGAAATGAGTTAGACCTGGCCAGAAAACACTTTAGCTAATTTTACATGTATATGACTTTCATGACCAATCATTGGGAACTAGGTCCTCAATTGGGTTTTATCAACCCCAGTGTCAGGCGATTTTTCTCAGAATGTTTTCTTCTCAGGGCTATGGTGTAGAAGTCTGCAACTTGATCTTCAGTGATCAATGTACTTGTCCCTCTTGTGTTGGACTGTTCTTAGTCATGATTGTGTACACTTGTATTGTCGCACATGAGCGGTACACAAACAGTGTATACCCCAAGGTCTTCCAATTGCTGCTTGATCCATAGCAATTGACCACAGCAGGAGGCGGCTGCTACATATTCTGCTTCAGCTGTTGAGAGTGCCTCTGAATTTTGCTTCCTTGTACCCCATGAGATAAGACAGGAACCCAAAGAATGTGCCATTCCAGACATGCTTATCCTATCCACCAGATAACTTGCATAATCAGCATCAGCATACCCAATGAGATCAAATCATCACCTAAAGGATAGTAGAGAACCAGGTCCTATGTTCCTTTAAGATATCTCAAAATTCTTTCAGCAGCCTTCAGATGAGACTCCTTTGGATTTGACAGAAACCTTGCACAGAAACCCACTCTGAACACAATGTTTGGTGTGCTTGCAGTGAGATACAGGAGTGATCCAGTGATGCCTCTATGCATGGTTTGATTTACAAGAGAACCGGGTTCATCCATGTTTAGACGTGTAGCTGTGGTAATGGGAGTGCTGATGACTTGTGATGCTTCCATGTCAAATTTTTTTCAACAACTCCTTGATGTACCTCTGCTGACTTGTCAATGTTCTAGAATACCCACTTGGTTCCTATAACAGCTTGATCCATAGGTCGAGGAACCAGGTGTCATATCTTGAACTAGTTGTTGTAATCATGGGACCAGGTTACTCGCTAATGGATGGAGAAATAGTTGTATTGTCTTTACTGGATTCCTTGACATGACTCATCATGTCTGCCTTCCCATTTTTTGTGTTAATAAATTCACCTGGAATCACCAAGGGTTCTCCATCTTGATCAGCATTCCTAACCCTTTTTGAGACGAGTAAACTAGCAAGATTCCTTCATCTCTTTTAGTATCAAATTTTTGAAGCTGATCCTTACCATTGTCAAGAACATAACATTTGCAGCCAAACATCCTCAAATGAGTCAGCAACTTTAGTGAAGATGTTTGCAATCCCTCTATCAATTAATATTGACTGCGCCATATCTTTAAGAGTCATGTTCTTCTTTTCCACAACTCCATTTTGTTGCGGTGTTTTGGTGTTGAGAAGTGGTGAGTAATCCCACTTTCAATATAGAATTCCTCGAGTTTGGCATTTCAAACTCTGTCCTATGATCTGATCTGAAGCAAGCCACATTTGTTTCCATCTTCACTTGGATCTTCTTGACAAAAGCCACAAATACTTAAAAGGTTTCATCCTTGGTTCTGAGGAACAGAGTCCAAGTGAACCACTAACACAAATATATATCTTCTTCCTCTTCTGCTTGGCCCTCTCATTGTTCCACATAGATCCATATGAAGAAAATCAAGTGGCCTTGAGGTGTTGATTGAAGATCTGACATGCTCTCCTTTTGCACAAGCATCGCACACTTTGTGTTCCTTGAAGCTCGACTTGGGCAGACCACGAACCAGGTCCTTCTGGACCAGTTTATTCAGTAATGAAAAGCTTGCACATCTCAGACTTCTGTCCCATAGTTCAGTATTGTCATCAACAGCCCTCAACCAACTTAGATCACCACTCTACAGAGGCTCAAACGCAACAACACAAGTATTCTTGTATCTTTTGGCTACAAGCATCACCTCAACAGTTACAAGATTTGTGATTGTGCATATCCTGGACAAGAATTCCACTTTATTTAACTTGTCATATATCTTCTAACTCCTAAAGTGTACCCCTTTTAGCTATTTCCAAAGGGTACACTCTCTCTCCTTGCAGAGCTTTCAGTGAAGGAAAATCAATCGTATTTCTAGTCGTGTGCTTTGAACAGCCGCTGTCCATATATCATTGTTGGCTGCCCTCCTTCGATGATCCCTGCACAAGGAAATCAAGGGTTAGATTTAGGAACCCAAACGAGTTTGGGTCCCAAATAATGAGGGAAGGGATGAATAAGTGGTCTTTTAGTCCAAGCAGGCAGTATGCGTTTCCTACTTGACGGACCAGGGCCTCTAAAAGTAGTTACTCTCTCAGCAAAGACTTTATTTTTCTGATGAGATTGAACCTTGGCCATGCAGTTCTCCTTGAGGTGCCCATTGTTACCACAGTGGGTACATAGCCAATTGTCGGGTACAGTATTATACAATCTATGAGGGTTGTAGGTAATCCTTTCCCTTTGAAACCCAATCCCCTGCCTGTTTCCCCCACTGTTGGTGTACATGGCAGTAATACCATCAGAGGACCAGGTCCACTTAAGCGATTTTTTAAGATCACTCTTCACTTTCCGCAGTTCTTCCTGAAGCTGTTTGTTTTTCTCAAGCTCAGCACACAGACTAGACTTCACCAAATTTAACTCATTTTCAAGCTTAATGTGTGCCTCACTTGCAACTTTGTTTCCCTTTTCAGAGTTTCCAGGCCTACCTTCTATTTTGAGTTCCTCAATTGTCTCCTTCAAGTCTACTACCACCACTACTAGGTCATCTCCTTCTTGCTCAATGACAGCAACTCTCTCAGTTAAAATTTCTTTTTCTTTACTTACACACTCGATGGTTTATTTTAACTCAACCATAACAACTATTGTCACACCTCCTTTTTTCGCTACTACACCCCGTGAAGAGTATAATAAAAGGGAGTTTTCCAACTAAAGGACAATCGAAACGGGATTCGTTTATTAAGAGATTCAGAGTCGCCACTTGGGAGATTTATGGTGTCCCAAGTCACCGGTTTGAATCCCGAATCGAGGAATGGGTTTGACTCTGTTTAACAGTCGCGAACAAGAAATCCGGGTAAGGAATTCTGTTAACCCGAGAGAAGGGGTTAGGCACTCCCGAGTTTCGTGGTTCTAGCACGGTCGCTCAACTGCTATATTTGGCTAAAGTCTGATTTTAATACACGTTATCCTATTGCAATTTTAGAATTGTTTAACCGCTTTTAATTAATTATTATGAAAGTGAACGCCGTTTAAGAGCGTGTTTTTGGATCACGTCACATGAAATGCACCCGGATCCTCGACACCTCTTATTCAACGTTTTGGGATTTGGATTTGGGTCGCATGAAATGCACACCCGTAGTTAAGAAGGTAAAATTATTAAAAAAAAGCTCGCCTAAAGTGGCTAGCGTCTTGTTAACTTTGCGGGAGGCCATGAAGATTCGCTAAATGGCACGTCCCAAATTTCTAAATATTTTAATAAAAGCATTTGATGAGGGCCCCGCAATTTATATGTTTTGTGCGGCGAGGCTCGTCTCATTTTTATTAAGGGCCATCCTAGAGCGAGCTATAATTTTCTACGTAATTTTATCTCTAAAGAATCCTATTTAATCGATTTTATCAATCGTTACTATTTAAAGTAATCAGAGAATTTGGACTTCCAGTTCAAGTCCACACTCGAACAAAAGGAGAACCTCTTAATTCGAGCATGCTACTTAACTAGCGAGCCCTAAACCCAAATTACCAACTTAAAGTTATGAAGTCCAGCTCTTAACATTTTGGGCCTTCACACTTGGCCCTAAACAAGTTCAATCCTGCTAGGGCACGAAACACTGCCCAAACGTGGACCTGGTGCAACAAAAAATCAGGCCTGAATTTTATTAATCCAAAAGTTATCCAGTCTTGGGTCCTTGCCCAGGTCCAAATGAAAAGTGAGCTAAGATTGGACCTGGGACTGTGCATCAATAACCCAATTTAATTACAAATAGGCTGTTGAGCCTTAATCTGTTAGCAGATCCCAAACCAAACGGAACTTCAATGGAATAGTTTCTTTTTAGTTTTAAACTTCAGGTCTGGCCCAATGGGAAGCCCATTAGCCCAAGAAATACCATAAGGAGGCAAAATATCGAGTCTCATGACAGACAGACTCAAACGAAGAGCCCAAGATCGAACCAATACCATTAACACATCGTAATTCAGATTTTTGAGAACAAAACATAATAACCAAAAACATTTGAACACCATAGGTCCATGAACGATTTCAGTGATGGACTTAATAATTACTAATGCAAACCTCAAGTAATCATTCCTGGACACCCATTTTTAATTCTTACAACATTCGTTTATTAATTAATAGAGTATATGAGCATGGGCATCTACTGGAATTTGGAAACTAAATGAGCATGCTTACTGCTGATTTTAAACACAAAATAACATTCCATTTTACAACTAAATAACATACAACTTCAAAAAATTTTAACCCCCAAATCAATCTTAAATACCATGTTGGAATGGAGTTTCAACGAATTCCAGAGAATTACACTTAAACAACCAGAGAATTACACCAACAACTACTAGATATTGAACTACCCATTAAACTTAGATTAATGACTACTTCAAATCATCAGCAAGCAAGTTTTGACAACTAAACGAGAAAGCAGAGTATGAATTGACTATGTTGGACTCAAAATTTGAATTAAGGCCTTCGAACCATGGCCAAGCCAAATAACTTCAACTAATCAACTAAGATCCCTATTCCTTAATCAAATAACACATTTAAAGGTTCAAACAGTCCTGAATCATTACAGTCAAACAAGTTCAAAACCAAACTCTAAAATGAAATACAACATTACTGATGTAAAGGACCACACATGGTGACTAAACTGAAGGACACATAAAGCAACTATAGTGAAGTCTAGGAATCAGTTGACAAGGAAACATGCAAGAATTATCATTTCTCTTCAAACTTGATTACAGAGCCTTCAACTTTGCATTTCACATGCTGTTTAGGAATTAGTACATACCTGGAATTGAAACAAAAGGGGAAGAGAGAGTGAGCTATCAGCAAGGTTAGTCAGTAGAAAATTAACACCAGCAACAGCAGCAATCAAACCCAGCAAATGACACGAATAGACTAGGAAAATGACTTCAAATCTCAACAGCAAACTAGCCTAGACTCAAAGACCAAAACCAACAAAATTCAACCCCAAATAGATGAAACAATGGACTTCCACCAAAAACTCAAACCAAAACCCTTTCGATTTCAAAATCAAACCATCTCAAAGGCTCAAAATGGACCAGAATCGTTTTCAGAGAAGAAACCTAAAACTAGAACCACAATTCAATAGAACAGTGATTTCTTTTTTGAGTTTTTCTTAGCCGCCCCTAATTTTCTGTGTTCTTCCTCTCTAATCCTTGCCTTAAAAGGCAAGAATAGTGCCTTATATAGACCTGGCCATAGGGCAGCCTTCAGACTTTATTATTACCCCTTGCCCCCTTTTGAATTTTTATTTTAGCCTAAGCAACCCCCCAATTTCTGACTTTTTACCCAAGTTTTAACACTACTAGACTGAAATTCACTAAGACCCCTCCACTAGAAGCTTCTAAATCTGTTGTTAAAAGATTCCTTCACTAGTTTTCCCTAAATTGCCCCTGAACAGCCCTGCTAATTACCCAATCCTATCAGCCCAGCCCGGGTTAAATTGGACCCCCAAACATGCGAATGAGACTCAACACGGCCCCAAAATTAAAATCCATTAAACTTAAACCAATGCTAATAACAGTCGATTAAACTATTTAACAAGCAGGATTACAGAAAATAAAGACGATAACAGAGAATATGGCTAAAATCCTAGAAAAAGGAATTGAAGAAGTAGGGACAGATATGCAAGCACACACGGGCATTCCAGAGAAAAGAAGAAAAGGAAAACGTAGCGGAGGAACAGAAAACAGTCGAAGAAAGAAAACGGAGACTTACCGATTTGAACTCGGAATCAACAGGCAACTTTGATTTCACCTCAAAATGGTGTAACTCGTCCATTCTTTGGTAAGAGTACGCGAGTAACACTATTCTGGGATGACACAGACTCTTGACATTTGAAGAAAACGTGGAGGAGCGATTTTGCATTCATGGCTCTAATTCAGTTTCCAAAACTCGAACCCTCGCTTCTGAAATTCGCCGAGTTCCAGCCTCGTTCGAAAGGAAATGGCCTGGGATTTGGAAAGAGGAAAAGGTGATGGTCATTTGGTGTTGATTTGGGTGAGGTTGGAGCTCTGGTACGTGATAATGGTGAATCTAGGGCTTGGGGTGAAGAGGACGAAGTATTGGGGTGTTTGGGAAGAGATGAAAAGTCTCTGAGAGATTCGGACAGATATAAGGAATTGGTGTTTTAGTTCCCCACCGTTGGATAGCTGAAAATGAACGGCCAGGATTGTTCGACCATTAAACTGCGTCGTTTTAGTATGGAGTGGGGCTGGGCCGGGTTATGGTTTATTTGGGGTTGGGTCAGATGGGCATTTGGGCCTATGGGAATTGGACTGAAGCAGCCCAAAGGAATTTCCTTCTCTCTTTTTTTTTCTCTTTTCTTTTCATTTCCTTATCCCAATTTTTTTTTAATTTAAAACTAAAAATACATCTAAATTAATTCCTAAAAGTCAATTAACCCTGAGAAACTAACTACACACATATAATAATTATCACAAAACAAATTTAAAAGAAACACTACTCAAAATCAAAATCAGAAATTAAAAATGCAAACTAAACTATTTTTTGTGATTTTCTTTTATGAAACAACTTAATTACCAAATAATTCTAAAACGCAAAGTTAAATCCTAAATGCAAAATGCAATATATATTTTGTATTTTATGAATTAAAATGCACAGACAAAATGCAACCAATTCACATAAAATGCCACAGAAATCCACGAAAATTGTAAATAATAAAAAGAAGTTGTTTTGCTTTGAATTTATGGGAGTAATTCATATAGGGCAAAAATCATGTGCTCACAGCTGCCCCTCTTTGCTCGGAAACATGAAGAGTTTTCGTGCAAAGACAAGTGAGCGGATACGAGCGATTTTTGCCCGTTTGAATACTCCGTGTGAAGCATTTTGAAAAAGTTGAGCGCACCCTGCTTCTGAGGTTGCCTACATATCCTTGGCTAAAAAGGAATCAGGTCAGTGTAGTTCGGGAAGGTCTGGTAGCTGGGACTACCATGAAGCTGTGGTTTCACTGTTGCTGCTGCTGCTGCTACTGCTTACTGAACCCCCTTATTACACCATGTCAAAAATAAAAGAAACTAGACTAAGCTATGATCTATGAATTACAAAAGATCCTATCTATATCTTCAAATTTGATCTTGTATTTCTTGTTGCCTTGTTGTATTGTATTCTCCCCGGCGACATCCTTTTGTTGCTGCCTTGAATTGTGATCTGAGATGTTTTGCCCTTTCTCCAGGTGGCTGCCTGACTGTTGACTACACTTTGAGATGTTTTCCTTTCTCCGGGTGATGCTTGACCGCTGAACTCGAATGTATTCCCTGCTCTCCAAGCGGGTTCCTGATTGCTGTATTGAACGGTATTCCTCTGTTCTTCAAGCGGGCTCCTGATTGCTGAAACTTGCAATGTATGCCTCTGTTCTCCAGGCGGGCTCCTCTGTTCTCCAGGCGGGCTCCTGACTGCTGAAACTTGAAATGTATGCCTCTGTTCTCCAGGCGAGCTCCTGATTGTTGAAACTTGAAATGCATGCCTCTATTCTCCAGGCGGGCTCCTGACTGCTAAAACTTGAAATGTATGCCTTTGTTCTCCAGGCGGGCTCCTGACTGCTGAAACTTGAAATGTATGCTTCTGTTCTCCAGGCGAGCTCCTGACTTCAACAAAATAAACAACAAAGAAAATTTTCTGCCCCAGTTTGGTAATTGGGTATAGCATGTTATCAAATATTAAAAATTAAAAGCTAAAATTTGAGTTGTACTTCCCTTGTTCTCCAGGTGGGCTCCTGACTTCAACAAAATAAACAACAAAGAAAATTTTCTGCCCCAGCTTGGTAACTGGATACAGCATGTTATCAAATATTAAAAATTAAAAGCTAAAATTTGAATTGTACTTCCCTTGTTCTCCAGGTGGGCGCCTGATTGCTGAAGCTTGAAAAGTATTCCCTTGTTCTCCAGGTGGGCTCCTGATTGCTGAAGCTTGAAGAGTATTCCCTTGTTCTCCAGGTGGGCTCCTGACTGCTGCAAAACAAACAAAGAAAATTTTGTGCCCCAGTTTGGTGACTGGGTACAGTATGTTATCAAATATAAAGAATTAAAAGCTAAAATTTGAATTGTACTTCCCTTGTTCTCCAGGTGGGCGCCTGACTGCTGAAATTTGAAAAGTATTCCCTTGTTCTCCAGGTGGGCTCCTGATTGCTAAAACTTGAAAAGTATTCCCTTGTTCTCCAGGTGGGCTCCTGACTGCAACAGAATAAACAACAAAGAAAATTTCCTGTCCCGGTTTGGTGACTGGGTACATATGTGAGTATTAAACTAAATTATTCTACCAAGAACGAGAAAACCAAATCCTACTATCCAGAAGGTCCTGATAACTCCTAATAATTACGAGCCTAAGCTATATCTCATAAAGGTATTACTCCCACTACATTTGTTGTATTAAAAGGTCTTAAACTACTTCCCATTATCCAGGCGGGTCCTGACAACTACTAATTAAAAGACAGTGTTAACCTAAGCTATATATACTGAAGGTACGACTTCCACTGTATTTTGTTACCTAAGCAGGCCTTAAACTACGTCCCATTATCCAGGAGGGTCCTGAAAATCAAAATTCAAGTCTTATCTTAGGTGTGCCAATTCTACGGCTAAATTATACTATCCCACAACAGTATCTTGTTACCTAAGGAGATCTTAGAATTGTGTCCCATTATTCAGGAGGGTCCTGATCACTACTAATTGAATCCCATCTTAGACAACCTATGTTCTTTAGGATACATTTGTGCTAAATTATGCTACTCATGCTTGATTGGAAATTTAAAAAGTCCCATTTTCCAGGAGGGTCCTGAGAGTTTCCAGTCATACCTGTTTGGGTGTTACCTTTTCTTACGGAGGTTTCTCCGCAGCCAATGAAAACTTTCTGCCCCTGTTTCAATCAAAGAAAAATCTTGTCAGTTTTAAAAATGTAGCTAGTTGATGGCATTCCTACTAGGTACATCCCTGCTGCTGGGCTTTACTCTGTCTCGCTTTCCTGGACTTGCCTTGAACCTCCTCGACTTCCTTACCGAATTTCAACCCCCTTGACTTTGATGACCAAGTGTTCTATTCCATATTGCTGTTCTTGTGTTTCTGACCCCTCTTTTGAAACTTCGCTCCTTCCCCACAATTATCCAACTAATCCACCGATGAAACCTCCAGTGGTCCTTTATGACTTACTTTGCTTTTCAACATTTTTTATATACTCTGGCCCTATCTGTACAACTAAGAAGCTGGTAGTTAGCCTTGACATTCCTTCCTTTTGTCTCGAACAGAACTGACACTGAAATATCTTAAAGGTAGACCTCGAAAGAATGAAATGCAATGACCTCGAGGGTTAAGGATAAAAAGAATCCGAGAACGTATGATTTGTAATGAAGAAAGAAGAGAATGAGACTTATCTGAGTGGAACAACTGGTACCATTGAGCACGCCATGCATTGTGGATTAACCAGCCCAGTCTGTCTAGCCAATCAACTTTCAATCATCACCTTTGTCGTCCCGGACTTTCACAACCTGATTTTCACCCAAACCCAAACCTTGCTCGTCTTGCAATGTCCTGAGCAGCTTTTGGCCACAGACTTGTTTCCTTGGCCTGTCTGAAAAACTCACCCTTCGTCTTACGGTGCCCGTGAGGGTTTTCACCAATAAGACTCTCTCATTTTTTATTTCTCTCGACTCACTTCGCCTTACGGTGCCCATGAGGGTTTTCACCAATAAGACTCTCTCATTTCGATTTCTCTCAACTCACTTTGCCTTACGGTGCCCGTGAGGGTTTTCACTAATCAGGCTCTCTCATTTTATCATTTTTCCCCTTGCACCGGAGTGTTGCCCCTGATGTGAATCACCTTGACTTGCTCGTATTGGCACTTCCTGAAGATTGATCAAAAGGTCTTTCTTTGGACCGTAATGCAGCCTTTTGGATAGGGTTAGAAAGAAAGGGTATAAAAGGCTTTAAAACAAGTCACATGGGCTCACAAATACAACTTTCGGAATCAACTTTTTTGCACAACCATAACCGCTGCCCCAGTTCCTTTCGTGGGGACTTTTGGGATTTTGTTTTGATGTGACTGAACCCCAAGGAGAGGCTGCCTACGTACCCTTTCGGGATCAAGTCAAACGTAGTTCAGGTCATAGGAATTACTTTGCTGTTGCAATCTTTCCTTTTCTTCGACTTTCTTTTCTTTCTTTTCATTTTTTCTTTCCTTTATTTTTCTTTTCATTTTTTTTTCTTTTCATTTCTTTTTCCTTTTCTTCATCTTTCTTTTCTTTCTTTTTTCTTTTCCTCTTTTCTTTTTCTTTTTTTTCTTTTTTTTGTTTCCTTTCTTTCCGTTGGACTGTGTTTTCTTATTTCTTCACTATTTTGCCTTGCTCGAGCTTCCGAGTTGTTATTGATTCCGAAAGAGGGGTACGAAAGAAAGTAAATGAGGCTCAAAAGGGGTAACAAAGGATAAAGTGTTTGGATAGCAGAACAAAATGCCTTCGTCATTTCAATCTCAAAAATATGCCAAATACAATAAAGTAAAATTAAACCAAGAAATCATACATAGTATCGCTTGACTGCATCAGAGTTGATAGCCATTTCTACACATTTTCCTTCCACATCCGTCAAATATAATGCGCCATTGGACAACACTCTGGTTACAACAAATGGCCCCTGCCAGTTCGGGGCGAACTTTCCTTTTGCCTCGGCCCAATGAGGTAGGATACGCCTCAACACCAATTGCCCTACTTCGAATTTCCGCGGACGCACTTTCTTGTTATATGCTCTTGCCATTCTCTGTTGGTACAACTGACCGTGACATACTGCTGCCAATCTCTTTTCATCAATCAAACTTAGTTGTTCCACGCGGGCTTTGACCCATTCAACATCATCAATTTCCGCCTCAGCGATGATCCGAAGGGACGGGATTTCAACCTCTGCGGGTATTACTGCTTCAGTGCCATACACCAGTGAGTAAGGAGTTGCCCCTACTGAACTGCGGACAGTGGTGCGATAGCCTAAAAGGGCAAAAGGTAACTTCTCATGCCATTGCTTGGACCCCTCTACCATTTTCCGAAGTATTTTCTTGATGTTCTTGTTAGCTGCTTCAACTGCTCCATTTGCCTTAGGACGATATGGGGTGAAATTGCGGTGCGTGATCTTAAACTGCTGGCATGTCTCGGCCATCAAATGACTGTTGAGATTGGCACCATTGTCTATGATGATTACCTTCGGGATCCCAAACCGACAGATGATATTCGAATGCACAAAATCGACCACTGCCTTCTTGGTCACAGATTTGAAGGTTTTTGCTTCAACCCACTTAGTGAAATAATCAATAGCTACCAGAATGAACCTGTGCCCATTTGACGCCGCTGGCTCGATCGGCCCAATGACATCCATTCCCCAAGCAACGAACGGCCATGGTGCCGACATTGTATGCAATTTAGATGGTGG
>NW_017677005.1:0-592 GCF_001879085.1 Nicotiana attenuata
AGTTGATGCAAGCATAACCTGAGGACTTTCCAACATAGGGTCCCACTCCCTAGTTGATGCAAGCATAACCTGATGACATTCCAACCTAGAGTCCCACTCCCTAGTTGATGCCAACATAAACTGATGACTTTTTTACATAGGGTTCCACTCCGTAGTTGATGCTAGCATAACCTGAATGACTTTCCAACATATGGTCTCACTCCCTAGTTGATGCCAGCATAACCTGATGACTTTTCAACATAGGGTCATACTTCCTAGTTGATATTAGCATAACCTGATGACTTTCCTACATAGGGTCCCACTCCCTAGTTGATGCTAACATAACCTGATGACTTTTCAACATAGGGTTCCACTCCCTAGTTGATGCCAGCATAACCTGATGACTTTCAAACATAGGGTCCCACTCCCAAGTTGATGCCAGCATAACCTGATGGCTTTCCAACATAGGGTCACACTCCCTAGTTGATCCCAGCATAACCTGATGACTTTCAAACATAGGATCTCACTCCCTAGTTGATGCCAGCATAACCTGATGGCTTTCCAACATAGGGTCACACTCCCTAGTTGATGCCAGCATAACCTGATGACTTTC
>NW_017677005.1:3639-6639 GCF_001879085.1 Nicotiana attenuata
TCCCTAGTTGATGCCAGCATAACCTGATGACTTCTCAACATAGGGTTCCACTCCCTAGTTAATGCCAGCATAACCTGATGACTTTGAAACATAGTGTCCCACTCCCTAGTTGATGCCAGCATAACCTGATAGCTTTCCAACATAGGGTCACATGCCCTAGTTGATGCCAGCATAACCTGATGACTTTCCAACATATGGTCCCACTCCCTAGTTGAAGCCAGCATAACCTGATGACTTTTCCAACATCGGGTCCAACTCCCTAATTGATGCAAGCATACCTTGATGCCTTTCCAACATAGGGTCACCACTCCCTAGTTTATGCAAGTTTGATGACTTTCCCACATAGGGTCTCACTCCCTAGTTGATGAGAGCAGAACTTGATGACTCTCTAACATAGGGTTCTTCTCCCTTGTTGATGCTGGCATAACCTGACGATTTTCCAACATAGGATCACCACTCCCTGGTTGACGAAAGCATAACCTGAAGACTTTCCAACATAGAGTCCCACTCGCAAGGTTATGCCAACATAAACTGATGACTTTCCAACATAAGGTCTCTCTCCCTTGTTGATACCAGCATAACCTGATGACTATCCATCATAGGGCCACACTCCCTAGTTGATGCCAGCATAACCTGAAGACTTTCCAACATAGGGTCCCACTACCTAGTTGATGCAGGCATAACCTTAGGACTTTCCAACATAGGGTCCCACTCCCTAGTTGATGCAACCATATCCTGATGACATTCTAATCTAGAGTCTCACTCCCTAGTTGATGCCAGCATAACTTATTGACTTTTCAACATAGGGTTCCACTCCCTAGTTGATGCCAGCATAACCTGATGACTTTCTAACATAGGGTCCCACTCCTTAGTTGATGTCAGCATAACGTGATGACATTCTAACATAGGGTCCCACACTCTAGTTGATGCCAGCATAACCTGATAACTTCCAAACATAGGTTCTCACTCCCTAGTTAATGCCAGCATAACCTGATGACTTTCCAACATAGGGTCTCATTCCCTAGTTGATGCCAGCATATCATGATGATTTTCAACATAGGGTCCCACTCCCTCGTCGATGCCAACATAACCTGATTACTTTCCAACATAGGGTCTCACTCCCTAGTTGATGCCAACATAATCTGATGATTTTCCAACATAGGGTCAACACTCCCTAGTTATGCTCCCACTCCCTAGTTGATGTTAGCATAAGCTGATGACTTTCCTATATAGGGTCTCACTCCCTAGTTGATGCCTGCATAACCTGATGACTTTTCAACATAGGGTTCCACTCCCTAGTTGATGCCAGCATAACCTGATGACTTTCAAACATAGGGTCCCACTCCCAAGTTGATGCCAGCATAACCTTATGGCTTTCCAACATAGGGTCACACTCCCTAGTTGATCCCAGCATAACCTGATGACTTTCAAACATAGGATCTCACTCCCTAGTTGATGCCAGCATAACCTGATGGCTTTCCAACATAGGGTCACACTCCCTAGTTGATGCCAGCATAACCTGATGACTTTCAGATATAGGTTTACCACTCCCTTGTTGATGCAAGCATAAATTGCTGACTTTCCAACATAGGGTCCCACTTCCTAGTTCATGCCAGCACAACCTAATAACTTTCCAACACAGGGTCTCACTCCCTAGTTGATGCCAGTATAACATGATGACTTTCCAACATAGGGTCCCACTCCCTAGTTGATGCACGTATAACCTGATGACTTTCCAACATAGGGTCCCACTCACTAGTTGATGCTAGCAAAACCTGATGACTTTCCAACATAAGGCCACACTCCCTAGTCGATGCCAACATAACATGATGACTTTCCAACATAGGGTCCTACTACCTAGTTGATGCAAGCATAACCTGAGGACTTTCCAACATAGGGTTCCACTCCCTAGTTGGTGCAAGCATAACCTGATGACATTCCAACCTAGAGTCCCACTCCCTAGTTGATGCCAACATAAACTGATGACTTTTTTACATAGGGTTCCACTCCGTAGTTGATGCTAGCATAACCTGAATGACTTTCCAACATATGGTCTCACTCCCTAGTTGATGCCAGCATAACCTGATGACTTTTCAACATAGGGTCATACTTCCTAGTTGATATTAGCATAACCTGATGACTTTCCTACATAGGGTCCCACTCCCTAGTTGATGCTAACATAACCTGATGACTTTTCAACATAGGGTTCCACTCCCTAGTTGATGCCAGCACAACCTGATGACTTTCAAACATAGGGTCCCACTCCCAAGTTGATGCTAGCATAACCTGATGGCTTTCCAACATGGGGTCACACTCCCTAGTTGATGCCAGCATAACCTGATGACTTTCTAACATATGGTCCCACTCCCTAGTTGAGGCCAGCATAAGCTGATGACTTTTCAACATAGGGTTTCACTCCCTAGTCGATGCCAGCATAACCTGATGACTTTCCAACATAGGGTCAAATGCCCTAGTTGATGCCAACATAACCTGATGACTTTCCAACATATGGTCCCACTGCCTAGTTGATGCCAGCATAACCTGATGACTTTTCCAACATTGGGTCCAACTCCCTAATTGATGCAAGCATACCTTAACGCCTTTCCAACATAGGGTCACCCCTCCCTAGTTGATGCAAGTTTGATGAATTTCCCACATAGGGTCCAAATCCCTAGTTGATGCAAGCAGAACTTGATGACTTTCTAACATAGGGTCCTACTCCCTTGTTGATAACGGCATAAGCTGATGATTTTCCAACATAGGATCACCACTCCCTAGATGATGCAAGCATAACCTGAAGACTTTCCAACATAGAGTCCCACTCGCTAGGTTATGCCAACATAAACTGATTACTTTCCAACATAGGGTCTCTCTCCCTTGTTGATACCAGCATAACCTGATGACTATCCATCATAGGGCCACACTCCCTAGTTGATGCCAGCATAACCTGAAGACTTTCCAACATAGGGTCCCACTACCTAGTTGATGCAAGCATAACCT
>NW_017677005.1:9775-11037 GCF_001879085.1 Nicotiana attenuata
CCTAGTTGATGCCAGCATAACCTGATGACTTTCCAACATAGTGTCCCACTCCCTAATTGATGCTTGTATAATCTGATAACTTTCCAACATAGGGTCCCACTCCCTAGTTGATGCCAGCATAACCTGATGGCTTTTCAACATAGGGTCACACTCCCTAGTTGATGCTAGCATAACCTGATGACTTTCCAACATATGGTCCCACTTCCTAGTTGATGACAACATAACCTGATGACTTTCCAACATTGGGTCCCACTCCCTAATTGATGTAAGCATACCTTGATGCCTTTCCAACATAGGGTCACCACTCCCTAGTTGATGCAAGTTGGATGACTTTCCAACATCGGGTCACACTCCCTGGATGATGCAAGCACAACTTGATGACTTTCCAACATAGGGTCCTACTCCCTTGTTGATGCAAGCATAACCTGATAACTTTCCAACAAAGGGTCCTACTCCCTAGTTGATTCCAGCATAACCTGATGACTTTCCAACATACTGTCCCACTCCCTAATTGATGCTTGTATAATCTGATGACTTTCCAACATAGTGTCCCACTCCCTAATTGATGCTTGTATAATCCGATTACTTTCCAACATAGGGTCATACTCCTTAGTTGATGCCAGCATAACCTGATGATTTTCCAGTATAGGATCACCACTCCCTAGTTGATTCAAGGAGAACCTGAAGACTTTCCAACATAGAGTCCCACTCGTTAGGTTATGCCAAAATAAACTGATGACTTTCTATCAAAGGGTCTCACTCCCTTGTTGATACCAGCATAACCTGATTTCCTTCCAATATAGTGCCCCACTCCCTAGATAATGCCAGCATAACCTGATGACTTTCAAACATAGGGTCCCACTCCCTAAATGATGTCAGCATAACGTGATGACATTCTAACATAGGGTCCCACTCTCTAGTTGATGCCAGCATAACCTGATAACTTCCAAACATTGGGTCTCACTCCCTAGTTAATGCCAGCATAACCTGATGACTTTCCAACATAGGGTCCCATTCCCTAGTTGATGCAAGCATAACATGATGATTTTCAATCATAGGGTCCCACTCCCTCATTGATGCCAGTATAACCTGATGACTTTCCAGCAAAGGGTCCCACTCCCTAGTTGATGCCACATAACCTGATGATTTTCCAACACAGGGTGACCACTCCCTAGTTATGCTCCCACTCCCTAGTTGATGCCAGCTTAACCTGATGACTTTCCTACATAGGGTCCCATTCCCTAATTGATGTCAGCATAACC
>NW_017677005.1:12343-14992 GCF_001879085.1 Nicotiana attenuata
GAGCGTAGAACTTGATGACTCTCTAACATAGGGTTCTTCTCCCTTGTTGATGCCGGCATAACCTGATGATTTTCCAACAAAAGATCACCACTCCCTAGTTGATGCAAGCATAACCTGAAGACTTTCCAACATAGAGTCCCACTCGCTAGGTTATGCCAACATAAACTGATGACTTTCCAACATAGGGTCTCTCTCCCTTGTTGATACCAGCATAACCTGATAACTATCCATCAGAGGGCCACACTCCCTAGTTGATGCCAGCATAACCTGAAGACATTCCAACATAGGGTCCCACTACATAGTTGAGGCAAGCATAACCTGAGGACTTTCCAACATTGAGTCCCACTCCCTAATTGATGCAAGCATAACTTGATGACATTCCAATCTAGAGTCTCACTCCCTAGTTGATGCCAGCATAACCTATAGACTTTTCAACATAGGGTTCCACTCCCTAGTTGATGCCAGCATAACCTGATGACTTTACAACATAGGGTCCCACTCCTTAATTGATGTCAGCATAACGCGATGACATTCTAACATAGGGTCCCACTCTCTAGTAGATGCCAGCATAACCTGATAACTTCCAAACATAGGTTCTCACTCCCTAGTTAATGCCAGCATAACCTGATGACTTTCCAACATAGGGTCTCATTCCCTAGTTGATGCCAGCATAACATGATGATTTTCAACATAGGGTCCCACTCCCTCATTGATGCCAGCATAACCTGATGACTTTCCAACATAGGGTCCCACTCCCTAGTTGATGCCAGCATAACCTGATGACTTTCCAACATAGGGTCACACTCCCTAGTTGATGCCAGCATAACCTGATGGCTTTCCAACATAGGGTCACACTCCCTAGTTGATGCCAGCATAACCTGATGACTTCCCAACCTAGGGTTCCACTCCCTAGTTGATGCCAGCATAACCTGATGACTTTACAACATAGGGTTCCACTCTCTAGTTGATGCCAGCAAAACCTGATGACTTTGAAACATAGTGTCCCACTCCCTAGTTGATGCCAGCATAACCTGATAGCTTTCCAACATAGAGTCACGTGCCCTAGTTGATGTCAGCATAACCTGATGACTTTCCAATATATGGTCCCACTCCCTAGTTGAGGCAAGCATAACCTGATGACTTTTCCAACATTGGGTCCAACTCCCTAATTAATGCAAGCATACCCTGATGCCTTTCCAACATAGGGTCACCACTCCCTAGTTTATGCAAGTTTGATGACTTTCCAACATAGGGTCCCACTTCCTAGTTGATGAGCGTAGAACTTGATGACTCTCTAACATAGGGTTCTTCTCCCTTGTTGATGCCGGCATAACCTGATGATTTTCCAACATAGGATCACCACTCCGTAGTTGATAAAAGCATAACATGAAGACTTTCCAACATAGAGTCCCACTCGCTAGCTTATGCCAACATAAACTGATGACTTTCCAACATAGGGTCTCTCTCCCTTGTTGATACCAGCATAACCTGATAACTATCCATCAGAGGGCCACACTCCCTAGTTGATGCCAGCATAACCTGAAGACATTCCAACATAGGGTCCCACTACATAGTTGAGGCAAGCATAACCTGAGGACTTTCCAACATAGGGTCCCACTCCCTAGTTGATGCAAGCATAACCTTATGACATTCCAATCTAGAGTCTCACTCCCTAGTTGATGCTAGCATAACCTATTGACTTTTCAACATAGGGTTCCACTCCCTAGTTGATGCCAGCATAACCTGGTGACTTTCTAACATAGGGTCCCACTCCTTAGTTGATGTCAGCATAACGTAATGACATTCTAACATAGGGTCCCACACTCTAGTTGATCCCAGCATAACTTGATAACTTCCAAACATAGGTTCTCACTCCCTAGTTAATGCCAGCATAACCTGATGAATTTCCAACATAGGGTCTCATTCCCTAGTTGATGCCAGCATAACATGATGATTTTCAACATAGGGTCCCACTCCCTCATCGATGCCAGCATAACCTGATGACTTTCCAACATAGGGTCTCACTCCCTAGTTGATGCCAACATAACGTGATGATTTTCCAACATAGGGTCACCACTCCCTAGTTATGCTCCCACTCCCTAGTTGATGTTAGCATAACCTGATGACTTTCCTATATAGGGTCCCACTCCCTAGTTGATGCCAGCATAACCTGATGACTTTTCAACTTAGGGTTCCACTCCCTAGTTGATGCCAGCAAAACCTGATCACTTTCAAACATAGGGTCCCACTCCCAAGTTGATGCCAGCATAACCTGATTGCTTTCCAACATAGGGTCACACTCCCTAGTTGATGCCAGCATAACTTGATGACTTTCCAACATATGGTCCCACTCCCTAGTTGAGGCCAGCATAACCTGATGACTTTTCAACATAGGGTTCCACTCCCTAGTTGATCCCAGCATAACCTGATGACTTTCAAACATAGGGTCCCACTCCCTAGTTGATGCCAGCATAACCTGATGGCTTTCCAACATAGGGTCACTCTCCCTAGTTGATGCCAGCATAACCTAATGACTTTCCAACATATGCTCCCACTTCCTAGTTGATGCCACCATAACCTGAAGACTTTCCAACATTGGGTCCCACTCCCTAATTGATGCAAGCATACCCTGATGCCTTTCCAACATAG
>NW_017677005.1:18085-21148 GCF_001879085.1 Nicotiana attenuata
CTAGTTGATGCCAGCATAACCTGATGACTTTCCAACATATGGTCCCACTCCCTAGTTGAGGCCAGCATAACCTGATGACTTTTCCAACATCGGGTCCAACTCCCTAATTGATGCAAGCATACCTTGATGCCTTTCCAACATAGGGTCACCACTCCCTAGTTTATGCAAGTTTGATGACTTTCCCACATAGGGTCTCACTCCCTAGTTGATGAGAGCAGAACTTGATGACTCTCTAACATAGGGTTCTTCTCCCTTGTTGATGCTGGCATAACCTGACGATTTTCCAACATAGGATCACCACTCCCTGGTTGACGAAAGCATAACCTGAAGACTTTCCAACATAGAGTCCCACTCGCAAGGTTATGCCAACATAAACTGATGACTTTCCAACATAAGGTCTCTCTCCCTTGTTGATACCAGCATAACCTGATGACTATCCATCATAGGGCCACACTCCCTAGTTGATGCCAGCATAACCTGAAGACTTTCCAACATAGGGTCCCACTACCTAGTTGATGCAGGCATAACCTTAGGACTTTCCAACATAGGGTCCCACTCCCTAGTTGATGCAACCATATCCTGATGACATTCTAATCTAGAGTCTCACTCCCTAGTTGATGCCAGCATAACCTATTGACTTTTCAACATAGGGTTCCACTCCCTAGTTGATGCCAGCATAACCTGATGACTTTCCAACATAGGGTCCCACTCCTTAGTTGATGTCAGCATAACGTGATGACATTCTAACATAGGGTCCCACTCTCTAGTAGATGCCAGCATAACCTGATAACTTCCAAACATAGGTTCTCACTCCCTAGTTAATGCCAGCATAACCTGATGACTTTCCAACATAGGGTCTCATTCCCTAGTTGATGCCAGCATATCATGATGATTTTCAACATAGGGTCCCACTCCCTCGTCGATGCCAACATAACCTGATTACTTTCCAACATAGGGTCTCACTCCCTAGTTGATGCCAACATAACCTGATGATTTTCCAACATAGGGTCACCACTCCCTAGTTATGCTCCCACTCCCTAGTTGATGTTAGCATAAGCTGATGACTTTCCTATATAGGGTCTCACTCCCTAGTTGATGCCAGCATAACCTGATGACTTTTCAACATAGGGTTCCACTCCCTAGTTGATGCCAGCATAACCTGATGACTTTCAAACATAGGGTCCCACTCCCAAGTTGATGCCAGCATAACCTGATGGCTTTCCAACATAGGGTCACACTCCCTAGTTGATCCCAGCATAACCTGATGACTTTCAAACATAGGATCTCACTCCCTAGTTGATGCCAGCATAACCTGATGGCTTTCCAACATAGGGTCACACTCCCTAGTTGATGCCAGCATAACCTGATGACTTTCCAACATATGGTCCCACTTCCTAGTTGATGCCACCATAACCTGATGACTTTCCAACATTGGGTCCCACTCCCTAATTGATGCAAGCATACCCTGATGCCTTTCCAACATAGGGTCACCACTCCCTAGTTGATGCAAGTTGGATGACTTTCCAACATCGGGTCCCACTCCCTAGATGATGCAAGCGCAACTTGATGACTTTCCAACATAAGGTCTTACTCCCTTATTGATGCAAGCATAACCTAATTACTTTTCAACATAGGGTCCTACTCCTTAGTTGATCCCAGCATAACCTGATGACTTTCCAACATAGTGTCTCACTCCCTAATTGATGCTTGTATAACCTGATAACTTTCCAACATAGGGTCCCACTTCTAAGTTGATGCCAGCATAACCTAATGACTTTCTAACATAGGGTCACACTCCCTAGTTGATGCCAGCATAACCTAATTATTTTCCAATATAGGATCACCACTCCCTAGTTGAGGCAAGCAGAACCTGAAGACTTTCCAACATAGAGTCCCACTCGTTAGGTTATGCAAAATAAACTGATGACTTTCCAACATAGGGTCTCACTTCCTTGTTGATACCAGCATAACCTGATTACCTTCCAATATCATGCCCCACTCCCTAGTTAATGCCAGCATAACCTGATGACTTTCAAACATTGGGTCCCACTCCCTAGTTGATGTCAGCATAACGTGATGACATTCCAACATAGGGTCCCATTCTCTAGTTGATGCCATCATAACCTGATAACTTCCAAACATTAGGTCCCACTACCTAGTTAATGTCAGTATAACCTGATGACTTTCCAACATAGGCTCCCATTCCCTAGTTGATGCCAGCATAACATGATGATTTTCCAACATAGGGTCCCACTCCCTAATTGATGCTTGTATAACCTGATGACTTTCCAACATAGGGTCCCATTCCCTAGTTGATGCCAGCATAACCTGATGATTTTCCAACATAGGGTCACCACTCCCTAGTTTTGCTCCCATTCCCTAGTTGATGTCAGCATAACCTGATGACTTTCATACATAGGGTCTCATTCCCTAGTTGATGTCAGCATAACCTGATGACTTTCCAACATAGGGTCGCACTCGCCAGTTGATGCCAGCATAACCTGATGACTTTTCAACATAGTGTTCTACCCCCTAGTTGAGGCAAGCATAACCTGATGACTTTTCAACATAGGGTTCCACTCCCTAGTTGATCCCAGCATAATCTGATGACTTTCAAACATAGGGTCCCACACCCTAGTTGATGCCAGCATAACCTGATGGCTTTTCAACATAGGGTCACACTCCCTAGTTGATGCTAGCATAACCTGATGACTTTCCAACATATGGTCCCACTTCCTAGTTGATGACAACATAACCTGATGACTTTCCAACATTGGGTCCCACTCCCTAATTGATGTAAGCATACCTTGATGCCTTTCCAACATAGGTTCACCACTCCCTAGTTGATGCAAGTTGGATGACTTTCCAACATCGGGTCACACTCCCTGGATGATGCAAGCACAACTTGATGACTTTCCAACATAGGGTCCTACTCCCTTGTTGATGCAAGCATAACCTGATAACTTTCCAACATAGGGTCCTACTCCCTAGTTGATGCCAGCATAACCTGATGACTTTCCAACATAGTGTCCCACTCCCTAATTGATGCTTGTATAATCTGAT
>NW_017677005.1:24948-26745 GCF_001879085.1 Nicotiana attenuata
GCCAGCATAACCTGATGACTTTTCAACATAGGGTTCCACTCCCTAGTTGATCCCAGCATAACCTGATGACTTTTAAACATAGGGTCCCACTCCCTAGTTGATGCCAGCATAACCTGATGGCTTTCCAACATAGGGTCACACTCCCTAGTTTATACCAGCATAACCTGATGACTTTCCAACATATGGTCCCACTTCCTAGTTGATGCCAACATAACCTGATGACTTTCTAACATTGGGTCCCACTCCCTAATAGATGCAAGCATACCCTGATGCCTTTCCAACATAGGGTCACCACTCCCTAGTTGATGCAAGTTGGATGACTTTCCAACATCGGGTCGCACTCCCTGGATGATGCAAGCACAACTTGATGACTTTCCAACATAGGGTCCTACTCCCTTATTGATGCAAGCATAACCTAATTACTTTTCAACATAGGGTCCTACTCCTTAGTTGATCCCAGCATAACCTGATGACTTTCCAACATAGTGTCTCACTCCCTAATTGATGCTTGTATAACCTGATAACTTTCCAACATAGGGTCCCACTTCTAAGTTGATGCCAGCATAACCTAATGACTTTCTAACATAGGGTCACACTCCCTAGTTGATGCCAGCATAACCTAATTATTTTCCAATATAGGATCACCACTCCCTAGTTGAGGCAAGCAGAACCTGAAGACTTTCCAACATAGAGTCCCACTCGTTAGGTTATGCAAAATAAACTGATGACTTTCCAACATAGGGTCTCACTCCCTTGTTGATACCAGCATAACCTGATTATCTTCCAATATAGTGCCCCACTCCCTAGTTAATGCCAGCATAACCTGATGACTTTCAAACATTGGGTCCCACTCCCTAGTTGATGTCAGCATAACGTGATGACATTCCAACATAGGGTCCCATTCTCTAGTTGATGCCATCATAACCTGATAACTTCCAAACATTAGGTCCCACTACCTAGTTAATGTCAGTATAACCTGATGACTTTCCAACATAGGCTCCCATTCCCTAGTTGATGCCAGCATAACATGATGATTTTCCAACATAGGGTCCCACTCCCTAATTGATGCTTGTATAACCTGATGACTTTCCAACATAGGGTCCCATTCCCTAGTTGATGCCAGCATAACCTGATGATTTTCCAACATAGGGTCACCACTCCCTAGTTTTGCTCCCATTCCCTAGTTGATGTCAGCATAACCTGATGACTTTCATACATAGGGTCTCATTCCCTAGTTGATGTCAGCATAACCTGATGACTTTCCAACATAGGGTCGCACTCGCCAGTTGATGCCAGCATAACCTGATGACTTTTCAACATAGTGTTCTACCCCCTAGTTGAGGCAAGCATAACCTGATGACTTTTCAACATAGGGTTCCACTCCCTAGTTGATCCCAGCATAATCTGATGACTTTCAAACATAGGGTCCCACACCCTAGTTGATGCCAGCATAACCTGATGGCTTTTCAACATAGGGTCACACTCCCTAGTTGATGCTAGCATAACCTGATGACTTTCCAACATATGGTCCCACTTCCTAGTTGATGACAACATAACCTGATGACTTTCCAACATTGGGTCCCACTCCCTAATTGATGTAAGCATACCTTGATGCCTTTCCAACATAGGGTCACCACTCCCTAGTTGATGCAAGTTGGATGACTTTCCAACATCGGGTCACACTCCCTGGATGATGCAAGCACAACTTGATGACTTTCCAACATAGGGTCCTACTCCCTTGTTGATGCAAGCATAACCTGATAACTTTCCAACATAGGGTCCTACTCCCTAGTTGAT
>NW_017677005.1:29882-31764 GCF_001879085.1 Nicotiana attenuata
AGCATAACCTGAAGACTTTCCAACATAGGGTTCCAATGCCTAGTTGATGCAAGCATAACCTGAGGACTTTCCAACATAGGGTCCCACTCCCTAGTTGATGCAAGCATAACCTGATGACATTCCAATATAGAGTCTTACTCCCTAGTTGCTGCCAGCATAACCTATTGACTTTTCAACATAGGGTTCCACTCCCTAGTTGATGCCAGCATAACCTGATGACTTTCTAACATAAGGTCCCACTCCTTAGTTGATGTCAGCATAACGTGATGAAAATCTAACATAGGGGCCCACACTCTAGTTGATGCCAGCATAACTTGATAACTTCCAAACATAGATTCTCACTCCCTAGTTAATGCCAGCATAACCTGATGACTTTCCAACATAGGGTCTCATTCCCTAGTTGATGCCAGCATAACATGATGATTTTCAACATAGGGTCCCACTCCCTCATCGATGCCAGCATAACCTGATGACTTTCAAACATAGGGTCCCACTCCCAAGTTGATGCCAGCATAACCTGATGGCTTTCCAACATAGGGTCACACTCCCTAGTTGATGCCAGCATAACTTGATGACTTTCCAACATATGGTCCCACTCCCTAGTTGACGCCAGCATAACCTGATGACTTTTCAACATAGGGTTCCACTCCCTAGTTGATCCCAGCATAACCTGATGACTTTTAAACATAGGGTCCCACTCCCTAGTTGATGCCAGCATAACCTGATGGCTTTCCAACATAGGGTCACACTCCCTAGTTTATACCAGCATAACCTGATGACTTTCCAACATATGGTCCCACTTCCTAGTTGATGCCAACATAACCTGATGACTTTCTAACATTGGGTCCCACTCCCTAATAGATGCAAGCATACCCTGATGCCTTTCCAACATAGGGTCACCACTCCCTAGTTGATGCAAGTTGGATGACTTTCCAACATCGGGTCGCACTCCCTGGATGATGCAAGCACAACTTGATGACTTTCCAACATAGGGTCCTACTCCCTTATTGATGCAAGCATAACCTAATTACTTTTCAACATAGGGTCCTACTCCTTAGTTGATCCCAGCATAACCTGATGACTTTCCAACATAGTGTCTCACTCCCTAATTGATGCTTGTATAACCTGATAACTTTCCAACATAGGGTCCCACTTCTAAGTTGATGCCAGCATAACCTAATGACTTTCTAACATAGGGTCACACTCCCTAGTTGATGCCAGCATAACCTAATTATTTTCCAATATAGGATCACCACTCCCTAGTTGAGGCAAGCAGAACCTGAAGACTTTCCAACATAGAGTCCCACTCGTTAGGTTATGCAAAATAAACTGATGACTTTCCAACATAGGGTCTCACTCCCTTGTTGATACCAGCATAACCTGATTATCTTCCAATATAGTGCCCCACTCCCTAGTTAATGCCAGCATAACCTGATGACTTTCAAGCATAGGGTCCCACTCCCTAATTGATGTCAGCATAACGTGATGACATTCCAACATAAGGTCCCATTCTCTAGTTATGCCATCATAACCTGATAACTTCCAAACATTAGGTCCCACTACCTAGTTAATGTCAGTATAACCTGATGACTTTCCAACATAGGCTCCCATTCCCTAGTTGATGCCAGCATAACATGATGATTTTCCAACATAGGGTCCCACTCCCTAATTGATGCTTGTATAACCTGATGACTTTCCAACATAGGGTCCCATTCCCTAGTTGATGCCAGCATAACCTGATGATTTTCCAACATAGGGTCACCACTCCCTAGTTTTGCTCCCATTCCCTAGTTGATGTCAGCATAACCTGATGACTTTCATACATAGGGTCTCATTCCCTAGTTGATGTCAGCATAACCTGATGACTTTCCAACATAGGGTC
>NW_017677005.1:35657-35961 GCF_001879085.1 Nicotiana attenuata
CTTTCCAACATAGGGTCCCACTCCCTAGATGATGCAAGCACAACTTGATGACTTTCCAACATAGGGTCCTACTCCCTTGTTGATGCAAGCATAACCTGATAACTTTCCAACATAGGGTCCTACTCCCTAGTTGATGCCAGCATAACCTGATGACTTTCCAACATAGTGTCCCACTCCCTAATTGATGCTTGTATAATCTGATAACTTTCCAACATAGGGTCCCACTCCCTAGTTGATGCCAGCATAACCTGATGGCTTTTCAACATAGGGTCACACTCCCTAGTTGATGCTATCATAACCTGAT
>NW_017677006.1:0-3387 GCF_001879085.1 Nicotiana attenuata
TCCACGCCCTGGACCCGGCCAGTCAACTTTTTGAGCTCAGCTACCAGGTTCTTGATGAGAGAGTCTTTATCATCAGATTCTGGTGTGTTTGTAATGGGTTTGGTGTAGTGTGCCAAGGTTTCCACATATATGGGAGTGTGGTGGGGATGATCATTTGATGGTTCAGGGATGAGGAGTGGAGTGTTGTTGGGATGTGTGTTGCAATGAGTAGCGGGCTGTTTCTGCGGCTTTGGGATGGGGTGTTGAGCATTGGGAAAGTTGACGTCTGGAGTAGTGAGGGAGAATGACAGACTTGCCATGTTCCGAACTTGGTCTAGTTCTTCTTGAAATTTCAGTAACTTTTGTTCGAGCTGCGGCACTTTCTTTGGATACCTGAACACCCTGAGGAACCTCTACCCTTTCGGCTGAGTCGTCCTTTCTGATGTTGTTCACATTCTCCATCTTTGCTTTGTTCTTGCTTTTGATAGGACTTGGAGGAGGAGGAGGTGGAGGGCCCTTAGATCTTGTGGAGTAGGATGACGATGCCAGAATGCACGAACTAACCTTTTGGGGAGGGGAATAAAAATAAAAGTAAAAACAACAAAAGGTAACAAGTTAGTGCGGATTCTGAGAAAAAAATATTACGGTATTTAAACACATAGTATAAAAATATAAATTGTGTCCTAAATTGGGTGCCTCGTTGTGCCCGAGGTAGGCCTAGCGACAAGTTGATTTGGAGAACTTATAATGCTAAATGTCTCATTTTATTGATAAAAACAAGACGAATCCCAAAACGACACTAAAGTTGCATAAGTAAAAATGTCACTAATGGCCATTGGCCTTATTACATTCAAAAACGAAAAGGAAAGGAGACTCCTAACTATTTGGTCCCAGAAGGACCTTCCCCAGACTCGGCATCCTTGGCTCCATCGAATAGCGTCACCAGCTCACACAATCCCAGCAGAAGACAGGCCCTAGCCAAATGTCCTTCTTCATTTCCCACGGCGTTTTGGCAATTCTCGATCCTCCGAATGAACTTCCTTTCCAGCTCTACTAACCCTCGCTCCAAATGCCCTAGGCGCTTGTTGGCTCTGACAGCCATATCCTTCCATTCTTCGATCAACTTTTGATTTGCCTCTTGAATCTCCTGATGCTCACTCTCGCACTCCCTGATCCTTTTGCGTAACTGATTGTACTTGACCTGTATCTCAGCCCTTTCGTCGATGACCCTGTGACCTCGAATAGACCCGGGCTGTCCTAACCCAGCATGATCTTCCTCCAGCTAACCTGGATAGTATCAGGTGTAGCTAGCATGATACCTGTCAGGTTCTATGGAATCCCTCTCCAGGACGATCTTGTTGTTCCACATTTGTTGAGCTTGGCATTTGTATGGGCTATCGTCGTCTTGGAAATCAGTGTTGAAATGACTCATCTTCTCGTCCTTTGGTACGACTTGCTTCCTACCTGCCTGCCTCATGACTCGGAGAGGGACATAGGGATAAGTTCCCCTCAGACCAATGAGTATAAGGAATGGAGCGTCCCGAGAGCGGATGATGAACTCTCCTGTGGGGAACCATTCGAACATCCACTGCACCTTGTCTTTTTTCAAGTTTTCAAACAATTCTACCCATCCTCGAGCATCCCCTGGCCGAGCAAACATATTAGGCATATAGTTCATTCTATTGGGATGGTGAAAGGCTATATGATCCTTCCACGGCCTTCGCGGAAGCTCTTGACGGTATCGACCCTTTTGGAGATGTTCTATAAGCTAGAGTTGGAGTAATAAGTTTAATCCCTCGAAATGACTGGCCCCTCGTTGACAATTATCCAAAGCTCGGTAGATCTCCGCAACAATCATGGGCACTATGCTGATATGTTGCCCTTCAATCCCCTCCATTAGTGTCTTGGTGACCATGGCAAGTCTGGTGTGGATCCTAGCCTTCTTTATGGGAAACACTATCATCCCCAAGAAATAGAACATGAAGATGAAAACCCTCCTGTGGATATGCCCCAATGAGGTGAGGGTGAATTCGTCTGGATAGGTGCGGTAGGACTTGCTATGACCGTACCTCTCGTACAGGTAGTCGAAGGGAATATAGGAATCCTTCAAACAAGTCAAATCTGAGTTTTTCTTCAACCCCATCATTTTGAAGAAACCTTTACCCTTGTCGTTTTTTGGCATGAGCAAACCCGGAGTCTCCCAAGGAATACCGGCTAACCCTCCTATTTCCTCAAGCAGCGGGGTCATTTCAAGGTCCCCAAATTGAAATACTGGTCTATCACTGTCCCAGAATAAGGTCGCAGCCTCTATAGTTTTGTTGTCCGACTGAATTTCCAAAAGAGAGGGTAAGTTTCCCAAATACTTGCGGACGAGAGTCTGGTCACTGGAATGAAGGTCTTCCCACCATCTTAGCAACCTCGGGTGAATATTGGTTACCATGCCGAATCTGGGGACTTCGTGCCTCATTTTCTACAAAACAAAGCGTTAGTCCCTTACCCCCACCGAGCTCGACTATTTAAATAAATTATTAGCATAAACAGCATTTAGTTCTCCAAATAAATGCACAGAGTATGGTGTTGTCCGTTTGGGTCCCAGGGGAACCCAGTGGACTTTGGATAAGGCTATCCTAAAAAGTCATTATGTGGACAACATAACTGACTCGACTAGGTTTGACAGTGATGCATGAACAGTTAAACAGGATAAGGTTTCTGGGGTGCTAGACCGGTACCCTTAAGCGGACAACTCAAGAGGGAAAGGCACGGAACCGTCGACTGCACCGCTGATCGACTAGTTTTACCGCAAATATGCCTTTGCCAAACTTAGGGGGTAATAATATTGGAAGAGCGCGACCACTCATCAAGCGTTGCTATGGTATTTGTTTGGCACGAGTGGAATATGATGTTGAAGATGCAATTACAAAAAATGAAACAGATTGTCACGTATTTTCACGTTCATAATGGTTACAATAATTGCTCGAAAATTACAACGGTATTGAAAGAAAGCAGTAAATGAAAGCGTTAAAGAAAAAGGAAACAAAAAGACAAGTCAGTTTTGAATAAAGGTATTAAACAAAGCAATAAAGAAAATAATAAAGTCACATATAACATGAAGTGGTAAAAGCCTAAAGAATCCCCAGCGGAGTCGCCATGCTGTCGACGCCCCCTTTTTCTCGCGAAATCGGGTTTACGACATTTGGGAAGACAACTCTATTCCCGTTTGGGAATTGGGTTTATGGATTTGAAGAGTCGCCGCCTAATGATTAAGTGCATTAGGACACTAAGGGTTTTTGAATTGAAAAACCAGAGTTCGGGTAAGGGCTAGAAATTATCTCGAGGGGAAGGTGTTACGCACCCCTCAAGATCCACTAGTGTGGTTCCCGGCCATGCTATGTTGTGACTTTAATGCAA
>NW_017677006.1:3496-35961 GCF_001879085.1 Nicotiana attenuata
ATGGTGCGAGTCTGTAACTAGTGCTAATCTTAAAACGATGATTCAGATTGATTGATAGTTCCTTATAGGCATGCTTTCTAGCGTCGTTAATTAAACACTTTTACAGGCGTAGCAGAGAGCGCAGAAATCCTATGGCATTGTATCTGAATATTGTTAGTTTTAATCCTATAAATAGTTGCCTAGTGACCAAATGCATGCGTTAGAGTCTGGATTTTGTGTTACTTATAGGCGTGGTATCCATATGGAGATGCAAAATTCCTATAGAACATGTAATCTTATGGATGCATAAACCTATAGACATGGTATCTATATGTGCAGAAGTGCAGAAACCCTATGGATATATATCTATGTGGAGAAGTGCAGGAAACCTTATAGACATGAATATCTATGTGGATGCAATAAACCTATAACATGGTATCTACATGTGATATGCAAATGTGCAAGGCTGTAGGCAAGATACATGAGTACAGAAGTGTGGTAATTCCCTATGAGCATGATATCTATGTGGAGAAGTGCAGAAACCTTATAGACATGATATCTATGTGGATGCATAAACCTATAGACATGGTATCTACATGTGATATGCAAATGTGCAAACTGTAGGCAAGATACATGAGTACAGAAGTGTGGTAATTCCCTATGAGCATGATATCTACCCCTTTGCATGCATGGTTACCCTTCCCTTTTCACTAATCACCCCAGAGGTTATTACAAAATTTTTATTACAGACCAGATGAATCGAAAACGGGAAATAAAATTACAATAAGAACTCTTAAGCTGCATCCAAGGAGCCTAATTCAACCCAAGGTCTAACAATATGATATGAGCCAACTGCCAGGAGCAGGTTCCAAAGCCTTCTCTTATTCCGGGATGTGTTCAAAGTTCCAAGGAGTTCCAGAACTCCATACAATGCTCACACCCATATATCATTACAGAACTAATAAAGTGCAGTGTGGAAGGGGCCAGCCTTCTAATGTCCAAGTTCAGAGGAGCTCAACAGTCCAAGGCAAGGCTCATTGGGGGGGGCAGAACTTAGAGTCTAGGAACAATTAAGTGCAATAGAGGGATATAAGGATGGCCAAGGCAGGTGGTGGTCAAGCCCCAGCAACATAAAATGCTGTGCACACCCTGACCAGCCCACTAGCCAAACATTAGAGAGTCCAGGACCTATTGAACGTCAAACCATGGCCTGGGCAGTAATTGGGATACTGTCAAGCCAAGGTTTTAACTCAACAATAAAGGGGGTTAGGGGTAGGGATTCATATGAAAGCAGAAGCAAAGAAAGAAAAATACTCAGCATAACTACGAAGCATGAACAGCAAACCACACAGAAGAATGAAACTAATAGAATAAATATAGGGATGGGGCAAAAGTTTAAAATGAAAGGGCATACCAGTTTTCATAAACAAGCAAATAGGAGAAGCAGTAGAACTTAGGGAAGCCAAGTTGCAATCAAGAAGCAAGAGTGTAAGCTTTTAGAAGAGAGTTGTGATGATTAAAAATCGTATGTGTGTTTAAAAATTGTGTCATGTATTTATAATGCAGAAGAGAAGCAGAAATAGGTAAGAAAATAGTTTGAAAATCAATCACACAAGCTTCCCTTTAATTAAGGTTCTGATTTCAAACGGGCAAGGTAAATAAGGAAAGGAGTTAATTAAAACACTTTCTAAAGTAAATGCAAGAAAGGGTAAATACATAATAGTTATTTAAGGAAAGGCTTTTGACAGTACACAGTCATGCAAATTAAGGAAAGGAAATCTGTTGAAGGCCAAGCAATCAAGGGTCAAAAATTTTATGTGAATGAACCGAGTTAGAAAAAGGTGAAGGGAGGCTTCAATTAAGAAGAATCAGTAGCAATCAATTAACCCCAAAAAAAGGATTCTGATTCGAACACAAATTGGGAAACCTTTTGAAGAAAGATTGTAACACATATAAAAGGGGTTGTCATGCTAATCAGAAGAGTTCATACACAAAGGATTAAACTTATTATATGGATCAAAGTGAATTTGAGAGAGTCCAGGGCTCGAATGGAACCCTAGTCCAAACATACAAGATCACACTCGTCAAAAAACCCCAAATCCTAGGGTTTTCGACTTGAACCAAATGCAAAGAAGGGAAACAAGCAGATACAGTAGAATGTTTAATGTAAAATAGAGTAAGGGAATTAATTTTGAAATACAATGAGAGTAGAAGAGACAGTAGAGGCAAATACGCTTAAGCAGGCATAGTAGGAACACTTAATGAACATGGTTGAAAAATGTAGTAGACGAATCATATCAAGTCATAGTGGAAGGCAAGTAGCAGAACATAGCATGTGAGATATAGCATAGAAACAATGGCATATAAACATACCATGTGAAAACATAGTAGAGAGAAGAACAAAATACAAAAAATGTGGTATAGAAAACATGTATATATGAAAACACATAAGAATATAAAACACACATAAGGAAAGGAAGAAGAAAAGTTAGAAAACACTGAAGCATTTTCGGAAAGCCCTAAACCAGAAAAGAGGCGACTTTGAAAGTAAGATTTTAGAAAGAAAAATTGGGGAAACCACTTGAAAACTCAAGATAAAGCATGAATAACACAAGATCTAGAGGATAACTGGAGAAAACCTCGATAGTTAGGGTTTTCAGATGAACCCTAGAATGAGAAAGGCTTCAAAAACGACGTCCGTAAAGTCGGATGAGACTGGAAACAGGCTCAGGAGCTAAGATGTGCCCCACAGGCCGGAGATGGCCGGAACCTCGAGGAGGTCTGGGTGGAGACCTTTGAGGTCTAGCCTCGAACCTTCGAGTACCAACACACCAGGAGCGATAGGAGGTGAGCATAGATCATCCATGGCCTGAGAGGCCATGGGTTCTTGGTGAGTTAGTGATCGAAAAGGATGGGGATGGTGATTAGGGTTTCAAGAACACTCGAGAGAGTTTGAGAGGGAGGGTGTTCAGGGGCGGCTACTAAAATGAAAATGAGGAAATTAGGGTTAGTCATTAGGTTTAATTAAGGAAGGGCGAATTGAGGCCGTTGATCTCAAAGATCAACGGTTCAGATCAAAGGGGGCTTGGGTCGGGCTGGTATAAACGGGTTATTGGGCCATTTGGGTTTAATTAAAATCTGATGGGGATGGGGCTTAAATTGGCTATAATTGAAATAATAAGGCTGTTTGTTAAATAGCCAATTTTTCCTCCCTTTTATTATTTTATAAAAATAGTAAGAAATGATTTAAAAATAAATTACAGGTACTGAACTAATTAATAACATATAAATATTAATGTAAAAATACTAAAAGTGATTCTATGATTATGAAATGCTGTTAATTGTAAAATAGGCCATAATTGCAATTGTATGCAATTTAGCTAAAAAAATACCAAACAAACGTATAAAAATACGAAAAAATTACTTTAATTATATCTTAGTGTAAATATGAGAATGAAATAAATTATTCACCAAAAATACTAGTTTGGGAATAATTATCGAATTTTGTACTATTAAAATAGACAACAAATTGATTTTAAGATCTTTAAAAAAAATAAGGGAGAAATACCAAAATTCTTGGGCATGCTTATATATGCATGTACATACTATTTTGAGAATATTTTGAGTATATATAAATACATAGGGAAAAATTGGGTATCAACAAGTACTATTATCTTCGTGTTTATGGCTCGAATCTATGGTTCCAAACCGGATTTCCTTTTCTCTTAATACCCTAGTCTCTTGCTACTCGAATCCGTTCAGATCCTTGTAGATCTGAGATAGTTTTAAGTTTATTTTGTTATTTCTCTTAAAACACCTTTCTGTGTTTTCTTATTATTAACCGATTTTTTTGTCTTCTCTAAAGCTAGGGTTTCACCCCTTTAAGTTTTTGAAAAATACTAACTTTTTAGGTGTTTAACATTACTTTTCTTTACTTGTTAGTCTGATCTTCATGGCTGTATTCTAAAACCCTAGGGTTTTGATCTCAAACGGGTCTATGTCAAAATGCTTAGACATTTAAATGCTTTCAACTATGGTTTTCTTCTTTATGATTGTCTGATCAGTAATTTGATCCCAGCATGCTGTTCTTTGATTAACATATGTCTATATGTTCAACTAGTAACAAATAATGGATTAAGGCCATGTGAAACCTTGTTCAAACTAATGGATACTCTATCCTGTCTGTTGTTTGATTGCTCGAGTTCATGGCTGAACTCTCCCTGCTAAATGTGTGCTACTTGTGGTTCTTGTAATCTAGTAATCTGTTTCTACGCACTTCTGAAATCCAAACTATTTTTAGAAAAATAAATGTCTCCTATTTTATACACTATTTTCAACTCCTACTCTTAGTTAACTAGGGTCCTGCCACCCCAATGTGAGCACTGCTTAGGCTCCATGAGACTCCTCTGAACTCTGACGCATTGGGGCTGGTATCTAATCCTGTATGAGCTGCTTCTGAACATTTGTTTTCTAGTGTGAGCACTGCCCTGGGTTCTCGAAGCCCTTGGGAACTCTAACACATTAGATTTTAGTTCTTGGTGCCAATGGTTACTGTGTATCTCTGCACTTTGGAGTTGTTATGGTTTGAAGGCTTGGGTTATCCGGATGCATTGGGCCTGTTGCAGGCCTCCTATAGTTATATACTTTGTAATCTATTCATTTGCTTATGGTCTGTAATAATTATTTGTAATAACGATGGGGCAATAGAGAATTGGGGAAAATGGGCCTAGTTTGATGTTTGCATGAAAATGGGGTAGACAACCTGCTTTAGGTGCCTGTTTCTTTCAAGTATTTTTTCACTACAATATGTTAGATATCATGCCTATAGGTTATTTACTTGTTCGGTTATATTCTGTTACTGCATGCAGTAGATAACATGCCTATAGGTATTTGTTTTAATACATTCTGTTACTATGTGCGGTAGATAACATGCCTATAGGATCAAAATGGTTATGAATATCCCGTCAAGATTCACTACTGCATTTAAATCATGCCCACAAAGCTTCGAAATCAGTTCTGTATTTTAAAAACACCGCCTATAAAGTTTGTAAATCATTTTTACATTTAGATACCATGTCTATAGGAAACTTCAGAATCATTTTTGCATTTAGATATCATGCCTTTAAGGTTTCAAAATTTATTTCTGCACCTAGATATGATGCTCATAGAGACAAGCATGTAAAATTAGCTCTATAATGCTTGTGATCATTTTCAGCATATAGACAGCATGCCTATAGGGTCTAAGCGGATAAATCTTCCCATTTAAACTAATCACTGGTTTACAATACGTTTAGATACCATGCCTATAGGATCCTGTAGGTTATCGCCTAGGCAAGCCTGTTGGATAATTAAAACCTTGAAATTGCCAAAAACTGTATTTGTTTAACTGCTCATAAATTGCCCAGATTCAGTAAGTAATAAAATCAGTAGGCAAACTGGTTAGATATTTACTCGCCTTAATAAAACTGCTGCATATTTTATGCTCATTTAGATATCCTGCCTATAGGACTCCTAAATTTATAAAATTACTTGTCTGAATGACGTGCACTTGTTTTGTTTCTGTTTGTGGAGGTAAATATGAGCCCTTAAGTGATCTTTTATGTAACAGTCCTACTTGTTTTTGTTTGTTGCCTAGTTTTCCCCTTTTTAACACCATAGGTGAGTCTAGAACCGCCTTAAATAGAGGTCCTAAACACCTCTATGGCCACAGGCAAGGGACGAGTAATGCACGCATAGGGCACGTATCGGATGTTATTAGAACTCTTAGGTAATAAACAAAAGGGGAAGGGTAATTGGGTAGTAAAAGGAGATGATGCCCTGTGCGCTAATGCTATGTGTAGCACCCCAACTTGGGGACGATTACCAAGTATTGCACAGAAGTGATCCTATAGGCTAAAAAACCTAGGACCCCCTTTTACTCCTTGTTTTAGAAATAATCTCTATTTGTTTAAATTGCTTTGTTTGTTTATAAGACTAATTTACCTAATTCGGGTTTGGCCGGGACCCATCGTTGTGGACCTCGAGGGGTGCCTAACACCTTCCCCTCAAGGTTATTTCGAGCCCTTACCCAATCTCTGGTAATGCAAACTGGTTTATGAGTTATTTTCTATAGGTGCCCTAACACACCTTAAATCCGTTAGGTGGCGACTCTTCAAACTCCATACCCCTTCCAAAAAAGGAAACGAATTGTCCCAAAATGTCGAAACCCGCATTCCACGAGTAAAAAGGGGCGTGATAGGGTAGACAGAACATCATCCATTTCGTGAATCCATGGCCTGTCGAGAATCATATTGTAAGCCATGTCCATTTCTAAATTTGGTGTTTTTGACTACTCCTTCTGCAGATGTGGTGAGTATTATCTCCCCTTTTGTTACGACTCTTGAGTTGTTGAAACCAGAAAGGGTGCGTGCCTTGGGTATCAACTTGTCATCGGCTTGCATCTCGTTTACCACTCTCATCAGAATGATATTCACAGAACTACCTGGATCAATCAAAACTCATTTTACATTGGTATCATGTACAAGTAAACATATTACCAGTGCATCATTGTGTGGGGTCAGCAAGCCATCTGCATCAACATCATCAATTGTTATACTATCTTCTTCCAAAAAATCATGAACTCACTTCCCGTGGGTGACTGTGATTTTCGACACCTTCCTTGCTTCCGTTTATGCTACGCCATTGATCTCCTCTCCTCAATTTATGACGTTAATTGTTCGTTTCGGCGATGGAGGTTTCGGGAGTTCTTGCCTATTCTTCATATATGCCCGCTTTCCCTTTTCACTAAACAATTCTGTTAAGTACCCTTGCTTTAATAGATGCTCAACTTTACCTTGTAATAATCTGCAATCCGCCGTTTTGTGACCGTGGTCGTTGTGAAACTCACACCAAAATTCGGGATTCCTCCTTTTTGGATTTGATCTCATTTCTTTTGGACACCGTACCTTATCTCCCATGCTTCTTAGAACAGCCACTAATTCGGACGTGCTTACGTTAAAACTGTAACCACCAATTTTTGCTTTTGAACCTCTGTCGTCGTCTCGCATGTCCCTCATATTTTGCTCTTTTCCGAACCTTGACGATGAACCTGATTCTCTCTCCCTTGATCTAGAATCGTACCTTGGGTTTACTGTTTTGAACGCGAATCTCTTCCTGCTGGTCCCATATACGGTTCGTACCTATTTTTACCGGACCTTTTTTCAGTTTCAACCCGCCTTGAACTTATTATTTCATCTTTCCGAGACTGAATAATAGTATCTTCTTCTATCTGCAGCTTCGTGCTATATCTATTGTAAACATCATTCCAAGTTGTTGCAGGGAATTCTCGTAAGCTTTCTTTAAGTCTTCTTGTGGCTTCTGAGCTTTTTTCATTCAGATTACTAGCAAAGGCCATAGCCGCTCAGTTATCAGGTACGCGTGGCAGCAGCATCATTTCACGTTGGAATCTGTCTACGAATTCCCTGAGCACCTCCGTATCTCCTTATTTTATTTTGAAAATGTCCTCCATTCTTTTTTCAACTTTTTGAGCTCCCGAGTGTGCTTTGATAAATCAATCTGCAAGCTCAGCAAAAGAATCAATAGAATTTTCGGGTAAAAGAGAATACCATGTTAAGGCTCCCTTCGTGAGTGTTTCTCCAAATTTTTTGACCAACACTGATTCGATTTCTTGCTTGGTCAAATCGTTGCCCTTTACACCAGTTGTAAATGCAGTCACATGATCTCGTGGGTCAGTTGTTCCATCGTACTTCGGGATATCAGGCATCTTGAATTTCTTTGGGATTGGTAAGGGAGCAGCACTTGGCTTCCAAGGTTGTTGAGAATATTTTTCCATATCTATCCCCTTGATTACGGGCGATACTCCAGGTATTTGCTCTATGCGATCGCTTTGTTCCTTGAGCTGTTTCTGCAGAGTTAGTACTAAACTTTGTAAATCAAAATTCACTGGGTTACCTGACTCTCCATCACGAGATTCTCTGGGCGTTCCTCCGCTGCCTGAAATAACGAGTCCCGGTCGCGGATTCTCTGTGGTTACATTGTTGTTTGGAGGTGGAGTTGGTGGTACGGTTGGCAACCTGCTAGCAAAAGCCTGAAGAGCATTGCTGACCTGTTCTGCAATTAATTGTTTTACTGCTGCATCGATATCTTGATCTTCCCCATGCTAGTCATTCATATGCGATTGCGATCTGTCAGGTGTCCCTTCACGAGATTGTCGAGGAGAGTTTTGTGGTGAGGAAATTGGAGTTCCATCTCCTTGTTGATTTTGCTGATTCAAGTGTTGTTGTTGATTTTGTTGGTTGATGTCGTCAACGTTCGACATGATATTTTGACAGAAGAATTGATTTAGAAAGTAAAAGATTATCAAATTCCCGGTAACGGAATCAATTTGTTTAACCAAAAAATAGGAAATCGGTCAAAGCGTAATTTTAGAAGAACTCGGGTTACTGATAATCAAATAAAGAAAATAATTGTATAACAATAAAAGAAAATCAGACTGAGAAGTAGTCGAATAAACAATGTAAATAAGTATATTTCAATAATAATCAGTGTCCTCATACAAATGTTATTTCTCTCCCTTTTATAGCTATTTCCAAGTACAATGTTTCTTTCCTTTCATAATAAAGCCATTATGAGCATTTAATGACATTAATAAAACGTTATAAGTAGCAATCGTAACTATTTCGTGAAGATTCTATATCGTTTCCTATCAATTACGCTTATTAATTACAGACATTATGAATCTACACGTTTTATTGCCTTGGTTCATTCCACCAGTGTCTCTTCAAATTATCAAGAGGCCCGGGTGACCGTTCCTTCTTGTCTTCATGAGCCCGTACCTAATAAGACTCGTGTCTCTTTAAGTACTCTTTGCCAGCTGTCATTAATAAATCCACGTGTCTTGACATGTCAGCCACGTAATTAATTCTAAGTGTAATATCGATTTTTTCCCAATACAAACTCCGAGGGATATGATTAACATTTGATACTTCGGCAAGTACTTTGTCATTTGACATTGATGCATGTGATTGAGGTATGTACAAAATTTCGTTGTCTTGCAATCTCAAGGTGTATAAAATAATTTCACAATGACTACAGCTAGTATGTCTTCTTCTTGCTCTTCTTTTGTAGCAAATAAATTGTAATTCTCAGACAGAAAATAAGAGTTCCCAAAATTTCAGAAAACATGAATATCACCACCTCACAACAATTACTTTTGAATCACCGTTAGTGTGTGTTTCATGAAACAAACAGTTTTTACAATGCCACCATTTACATAGAGATTTTCTTTAATATTTTTGAATATAATATATAATTTTAATACTATTGAACTTTATATTGGTTATTTTTCAAATAAAGAGAAAGTATACATATGAGAATTTTTTTTAGTTATTTAATATTCAGATTTAAAGACAACATCTTAATAATTCGATATATATACTGAGTTTTTGGCATCTTAACCTTAAAGGAAACAAATGGTGTTTGGTCAGCCACTATACCTAGTCAATGGATGATTAATATAACGTAAATACAGTCAAACTTCTCTATAATATTTTCTTTTGTCTGGATCTTTTTTTTCCATTATAACGATTGGCTGCCACACTCGTGTAATAATATTTTGTCATTTAGATTTTATTTGAATGTTATAGAAAAAAATTACCAAACTTTCTTTTTTCCCCCATATTTTTAACTTTTAAGGCATGAAAGATAATAAAATTCATTTAAATTTAAAATCTCAAATGATATTCAACTTCACGAGAGCTTTTGCATTCCTCGTTAGAACTTACAAAATTTAGTTATGGTATGTCTCTAATGAAATATATTAGTAGATATTTTTGTTATTATAATTTAATAAACACAACAAATATATATATATATATAATGAAACGTTATATAAACAAGGGCGAATGCATCTTTAGAAAATCAAGTTCACCTGAACCCGATACATTCGGTGCAAAATATAAATTTGTATATAAAAATTTACTAAAATTGCGTTGAATAGTAGATATTAAGCTATAACTTTAAAATTATAATAAATTCAATGCTAAGAATCTTCAAGGTTGAATCCGTAGACCGTAATCCTGGATCCGCTCTGATTACCGAGGGTCGCTACACAAAGGTCTGTAATGGGGAATCCACATTAATAAAGTTCCTTAAATTATCTCATGAGATTTCATGCTCTCTATTTAGGAAAGAAGTTCGTGAAAAATGAAAAAAATTCTTTCATTTACCAAAAAATAAATAGATGTCAAAATCTGGTCCTTTTTGCAATTATGGAAAAAGGAGAAAAAAGGCAAAAAAAATCTTATATTAGCTTTATTGAGAACTAATTCCTTCCTTAACTGTTCACACTATTGTTTTACAAAGAGAATGGAATATCTACAATTAACTCAGGGTTTTCTTCCTGTTTTGACATGAAATTGATGATTGTAAGCAGTGGTAGACATATATATTTCGCACTAAGTCAAGCAATTAGAAAAATAACTTCCTACACTAAGTTCTATACCAATGGAGAACTTTCTCTATATTCACCTTTCGATGACAATTATTTTCTCAATTCTTCTTGTTGTTTTAGGCAATGAAAAATCTTTTTCACCCCTTAACTCCACTTATATTAAGCTAGCTAAAGAAAGATTTATGTCTCTTGATCCGACTAAGCTTCCAGATCCACCAATGCCATCCTATACTTTTGTTATTTACCATCGCGATGTATTTGAAAAATCAAAGTTCAAGGGCTATGATTCATTGATTGAAAAAAGGCTTGCGCGATGTCATGCTAGAGCAAATTCTTTAGCATCGATTTTTGAAATAGGAAATCGGACTGCACGAGGGAGCAAGATCAGCCACGAAAAGGTTCCAAAATCAACAAGCACACATTACGCAAATGGTGAGTATGTTGCATCTTTTATGCTTGGCAGTCAAGAAGTTAAAAATTACTTGCTAGTAGACACCGGAAGTGATTTAGTTTGGTGGCAATGTGGACCATGTGAACCAAATAAGTGTTACGAACAAAAACTTCAGCCTTTATATGTTCCCACAAATTCAAAAGTATTCCGAAAGATAGATTGCTTTCTACATAGTGAAAGATGTTTAGATGATCTGGACCTAAATTATAAGTGTACTAGTGATCATAGTTGTACCTACGATGTGAAATACGCGAGTGGAGAAAGATCAAAAGGATACATGGCAGATGATGTGATTACTTTTGTTTTAGACCAAAGACCAGTTAGGATTATATTTGGATGTGGCCAAGATCAAACAAATGGAACTGCTTTTAGTGGTGAATTTTCTGGAGTTGTTGGCCTTGGGCGTAGAAAAATCATTGGTGGATATTCTTTACCAACACAATTTGGAGCGGACTTAATGTCCATGTGTCTCCCACCATATTATTCAGCAAAGGAATCTACACTTAGCTTCCATAAAACCATATTTCCAAGAGCAACATCAGCAAAACTAATACTAAATCTCAAGTATCCTTCATTTTATTTTGTCGACCTTTATAAAGTTTTCATTAATGACAAGGAAGTTCAACTGAGCCCGTCATGGTGGAATTTTAGAAAGGACTTGACTGGTGGGGTCCTCTTGGATACTGGAACATTTATTTCTCGATTTCCTCAAGAATTTTACACTCTATTTCGTTACGTATTTAGAGAAGAAGTACGAGATATTCCCCTGGTTGATACTCCAGCTGAACCTTTTGACACTTGCTATAAAGCGGATCCGAGTCGTGAAGTAAATTTTCCTGTTGTGAAGCTGTACTTTGGCAGCGTAAGCCCGAGTACCATGTTGTTACTGGTAAATGAACGAGTTGTTGTGCACTTTAATGGACAATATTGCATGGCTTTTTTACCATGGGAAAGACCCTTCGCAATATTAGGAAGTAATCAACTTCAAGGTGTAGGATTAACTTTTGATACTTCAGCAAACACTGTGTCCTTTGATATAGATGCATGTATTAAACTATGATGCCCTAATTTTATAGATATGTGACAACTGCCCATTTTAATTAGTGTTTCAGGTTTATATATGATAAGGCTAACTTTTCTGCAAGTTAATTTTAAATTTAATAATTTGAAGCTAGAATTGAAAAGCAATTGCTCTTAGTCAATGGATGCTTAAAACAATGTGAGCACTAAAGCTATATATATAAATAAAAACTGCAGATGTAAATATCACTATCAGAAACTGAAACATTTTGTAACTTTAAATCGCCACAAAAGATCTTTCGAGGCGAGGTTATGGGACCTCAAAATTGCCAAGACGTGTCAATAGTCGCCACAAAGGAGCAAATGATTATAGAAGAGGTAGCAACTAAAGAAATATGCATCTGTGGCGACACTTATCGCTATCGATATTTTTTGGAAAGTATAGTCGCCTAACTTTTGGTGGCGCAACTGAGATCGCCCCAAAAGCAAATATACAACACAAACACACCCAAATATATCTCATGCAATAGTAAAAGAACCCAATAATACGTTAGTAGACACCAAGTAAATATATTTTTCTCATAAAAATAGTCACTACTAAAAACATGATAAAAATCGACGCTCAAAACCTACCGTGGTTTATTGGTATTTAAGGAAATCGAAAACCGACAAAAAATGGGAGGTCACTAAAATTTTGGTCTTACGACACACGACTCAAATAAAATTTAAAAACATCGACTGACAATGGTTGGATTTTACAAATTTTTTAGTTTGAAATACTGCAACCGACCGACTTCGATTGATATATTTTAATTTTCAATTGTTGGCCAAATAAAAGTTCAGTATTTAATAATATCTGTATTTTTTTGGCCAAATAACCGACTAAAATTGGTTGGTAATCAACAATCCTGGACTCTCTATTTTTTTTTTTTTTTTTTTTTTTGAACAAATCGGATTATCTCCTACTTCTACTGGACCAAAATTATGTCTTTGTGAGAAAAAATTGATTTTAGTAAAGCTTACAATTAGGATTCGGCACAGAACATCGTCAGTGAAGGTGAGTTGTTGTTGCTTATCCAAACGGCTATATTAGCACTACTTTCGGTGGCAACTAAGGTTACGCCACAAATGCCATAACCAAATTTTTTTAGGGAAACTTACACAAATGTCCCAAATAATTCTCAACTTACCAACCTCTAGCCATTAGTCATAGACTTACCAAAACTAGCCAACAAAAATTGAAAAACCAAATAATAGGGTTCTTTCTCTCAAAGAATCACATGCAAAAATCACCTTCCATATTTTTAAGCGTGATTAGCAACATTAGATACAAGACGGAAAGGAAATTTCATGGACGGGGTAGCAAATAAGGTGATGAAATATAAAAATCTATATAATATTCCAAAAATCTAAACAAAAAAGGAACTTTTTCCATGGGTATAGTTGAAATTCATTGAAAATGTATAGATAAGTCAATATACAAAATTTGAGGAAGATTGGAGGTGATTTGGACTGGTTTTGTATCAAAATTCGTAATTAAATCGAGTTCAAAAAAGTCTTCTGCGACACATATATCAAACATGCGTGAGCGACACATGTATCAAACATGCATCACGCATGTATCACACACACAGGTATACATGGATATACATGTGATACATAGTTGATACATATGTGATACACAAATGATACACAGTGTGATGCACATATCATTTTTTTTCATGTTCAGCTTTTACTTCGAATTTTCAATTCAAACCACCTCAAAACTTTACCAAATTCCCAAAACTGATATTCAAGCTCCTTAAGTTGTGCCCAATCTATTCTAATAATACCCACTCAAAACAAGGCAAGAATTTGATATTTTTTGCTACAAATAGCTAATTGGCTAATTTGGCTAATATTAGTAATATTTTATCAATTGGCCAATTTTTATAATGAACTACTTATAAATGGACATAGCTGGTAATTTCCCATTTATTTCATGTAGTGTTCTAACATTGATTCACATGAAAGTGAGTTGTTGAAGCAAAGTAGATTATTCTTTGAAGTATTGATTTTCTCATAGATAATATTGTGTAATCCAAATCATTTTCAGTTTTTTAGATATGATTTTTGTAAAAAAGTTTCAACAGGGCTTGGACCAATGTGAATGTGCATCTATCTCTGTTACATTATTATTATTATTACTATTATTATTATTATTATTATTATTATTATTATTATTATTATTATTACTGTTGTTGTTGTTGTTGTTGTTGTTGTTGTTGTTGTTGTTGTTGTTGCTGTTGCTGTTGTTCTTGTTGTTGTTGTTGTTGTTGTTGTTATTATTATTGTTGTTGTTATTGTTATTGTCGTTGTTGTTGTTTTTGTTATTGTTGTTGTTGTAGAGATGACAGTAGCCACAAAAAATAAACAAATACGATTTTGCGAACTTTTGGTGGCGACTTAGTGGTCGCTCTAGAGAGCTGTCCCTAAAACTTACGTCGCCGCAACAAATGAAAATAGTCTTAAATCGTAACAAACTTGAAAATGAGTTGTTGAAGCCAAGTGTATTATTCTTTAAAATATTAATTTTTTTCATTGAAAATATTGAGTAATCCATATTTTTATTTTTATTTTACATTTAATTTTGTGAAAATTTGCCCTCCAATGCTAGGACCAATGTGAATGTGCATCCGTCAATATTGTATTGTGTAAAATAAGAATAAACAATGAATTTTATTATAGAGATCTGATTCTCTTTGACAAGCCATTGTGTGAACACTAGAGAGAGATGTGTCCTCAATATAGGTTACAAGAAATTTAGTGTGTAAAATTTTTATTAAACTGTAAGTATATATAACTTAATCCAAACAAATAAAGAACTTAAATAGAATATATCCTTTAAGATTTCACCAGATTTATGAATGCTCTGTTTACGAATGGTTTTCTAGCAAAATCAAATATTTTCTTTCATTTGGAAAAAACTCAAAAGGTGTCAAACTTTGATCCTCTTAGTAATTATATAAAAGGAAAGAGGGAAAAAAATTTAATATTGGCTATATTAAGAACTTATCTTTTCCTAGTTGTTCACACTATGGCTTCTCTTAGAAAAACTGATCTCTATAGTTAATTTCTTTGTGTCTTCCTAATTCGCAATAAAATTAATCGGTTAAAAATTGATGTTTTCTTTTTATTTTTGCAAAAAAATTGAATAGGTTATGAGAAATTAACACCAGATAATACATATGATTGTAATAGGTGGCGGACTTATTTTGAACTAATTTAAGCAATTAGATTATTCTTTAAGGTATTATTTTTCTCATAGAAAGTATTGGCTAATCGAAATTATTTATATTTTACATATAATTTTTGAGAATTTTCCACCAAGGCTTAGACCAAGGTGAATGTACATCCATCCTTGTCACAATATTATTATTATTATTATTATTATTATTATTATTATTATTATTATTATTATTATTATTATTATTATTGCTTTATTATTAGCTTTTGTAGCGATGTCGGTCACAACAAAAAATAGACAAATACACCATAAAATAGGTTTTGCGTGCTTTTAAGTGGCGGCGGTCGTCACAAAGACTGTCACTAAATATAGGTTGCTGCAGACTGCAGTTGTAGCGTGTAGAACTACAGCAGTTGGATTGAAGGCAGCTTGTGAACCAAGAAAGGAAAAGAATAAAGAAAAACTAAGCAAAACAGTAATTGGGATTCATAAAATCTGAGTGCTGATTACAATGCATAGAAATAGAATATAAAGATGATAGAGGCATAGTTGTACTGGCCATTGGTACCTAATGGACAGGTGTCCTTGATTCATTAGACTGTGTACTATAGACTAAATTGTAATATTGCTAAACTAGGAGACTATAACATAAGGACTGATAAACAATTATAATTAACTAAGGAGCCCTTCTCAATTCCTTCTTGATCTCTAATTCAAAATATGTCACACTAATTCGTGACAATTCCACTCCCCTTAAGGAAATCCATGGCGTCAAACATCAAATCCAGGAAACTCTGATTTGAGGAAATGATAATCCTCCCATGTTGCTTCTTCTTTTGAAAGATTTGCCCACTGGACAAGCACTTGGACAGCTGCTTTGTTGCCTGTCTTGATCATTTTTCGTTCTTGAATAGCTATGGGATCGGTTAGTATTTGTCCTTCATTGCTGCAGTAGGGAGGGTCCATGGAAGGAAACACTTGATTGCCAATCTTCTTTTTGAGTTGCGACACATGAAAGACAGGGTGAATTTTCGAACCCACTGGCAGCTTGAGCTCACAAGGACAGCTCCAACTTTTCGACTAACTTCATATGGGCCAAAAAATCTTGCTGATAATTTAAGGTTCATCCGAACAGCCACAGACATTTGTCGATAAGGTTGAAGTTTTGAGGTTAGACCATATCTCCCCTACCTTGAATTTCCCCTTTCACTTCCTTTTTCGAATCTGCAAATTTGTTTCATGCGTATTCTGAGTCTTGGACCAAATTATCCTTCAATATTCGATCCAGTAACTGCCTCTCTTTCAATACTTGATCCACAGATTCCACCTTTGATTGTGCAACAAGCTCGAAACTGGGAAGTGGGGGGTCATAGCCATAGAGGGCCCTGAAGGGTGTCATGCCAATAGCCGATTGGAAGTTTGTGTTGTACCAATATTCAGCCATAGAAATCCATTTCCTCCAATCCTTGGGCTTGTGACCAGTCATGCATCGTAGGTAAGTTTCAACACATTGGTTTAGCCTCTCCGATTGGCCATCAGTCTGTGGATGATAAGCCGAACTTAGGCATTGCTCTACCTGTAATCCTTTGAACATTTTCCTCCAAAACAAACTAGTGAATATGGGATCTCTGTCAGAAAGGATGGATTTTGGGACCCCATGTAGCTTGCAAACATTATCCAAGAATAATTGAGCTACCTGTGAAGCATTATAGGGATGAGTTAGAGTAAAGAGATGTGCATACTTTGTGAATCTGTCAATAACCACAAGAATTGTATTCTTTCCAAAGGAGTTAGGCAGGCCTTCAATAAAGTCCATAGTCACATATTCCCAAGCTTTAGATGGTACCGGCAGAGGTTGCAAAAGGCCCGGGTATGGTACATGTTCAGCTTTGTTTCTCTGGCAGGTAACACAAGCTTTGACCTTTTCCTTGATGTCCTTCATCATACTCGGCCAAAAGAAGTTAGCTTTCACCCTTTGATGAGTACCCAAGATCCCAGAATGACCTCCCCACGGGGTGCAATGCATTTGCTCAATTATCTTCTCTCTGATTTGGCCATTATTACCCACCCATAACCTGCCATTCATTCGTAAGACTCCCTTGATGAAAGTGACATTTGGAACAACAGTTGAGTCCAGAGTTAATTGTGCCATCAATTTTTGGGCTTCTTGGTGGCATCATAGCTGTCAATTAGCTCGTGAACCCATTTGGGCTGAACAACTGATAGTCCATAGCATTCTGATGGCCCAATCTCTTTGCTATTGGGTTCAAATTTTCTGGATAAAGCGTCTGCCACAACGTTATCAACCCCTTAACGAAATTGTATTTCATAGCTAAGGCCCATAAGTTTTGAGACACCTCTATGTTGCAAAGTCGTAGTCACCCTTTGATCTTTCAAGAATTTGAGGCTGAAGTGGTCTGTCCGGATAATAAAATGGTTGGGCTGAAGGTTATGCCGCCATTTGTCTACTTCCAACAATAAGGCCAACAGTTCCTTCTCGTACGTGGAGAAGCCCAAATGTTTTGGGCACAAGGCTTGGCTTAGAAAAGCTATTGCCTTATGATTTTGCATCAAGACTGCTCCGATCCCTGTCCCACTTGCATAAACCTCAATAATAAATGGAATAGAGAAATCAGGAAGTACCAGAACAGGAGCTCTAATCATGGCATTTTTCAGTTCATCAAACGCCAAAGAAGCTTTTTCACTCCAACTAAATGCTCCTTTTTTTAACAATTCGGTTAGGGGCCGGCTAATAATTGTAAACTGCTTAATGAATCGTCGATAATAGCCGGTTAACCTAAGAAATCCCCTCAGCTCTCGTACATTTTGTGGATAAGGCCAATCCACCATTGCTTCAATCTTTGATGGGTCGGTACTCACCCCTTGGCCTGATATCAAATGGCCCAAGTATTCAATTTGGGGTCGGCCAAAACAGCATTTTGACATCTTAGCGAACAACAAATTGGCCCTTAGAACTTCAAATACCATTTTCAAATGTTGCAAATGATCTTCTAGGGACATACTGTATATTAATATGTAATCAAAGAAAACAAGGACAAATTTCCTTAAATATGGACTGAAAAGTTTATGCATCAAAGCTTGAAATGTAGCTGGTGCATTAGTAAGGCCGAAAGGCATTACTCTAAACTCCCACAATCCATGATGAGTTTTAAATGCCGTCTTGAAGTCACCCCCTTGCCTCATACGTATTTGATGGTATCCGGACCTCAGATCTAACTTGGAAAAGTAAGCAGCCCCATTAAGTTCGTCAAGAAAATCTTTAACTACTGGAATTGGATATTTATTCTTGATTGTGATGTCATTAAGCCTCCGGTAGTCCACACAAAACCTCCATGTGGCATCCTTCTTCTTCACTAAAATAACTGGAGAAGAAAATGGGGAAGTACTGGGTACTACAATTCGCGCATCCAGCATCTCTTTCACCATTCTCTCAATGGTGTTCTTTTGTTCAAACGAATACCTGTAAGGTCTTTGGTTGATGGGCTTAGCTCCAGGTTCTAGTTCAATTGCATGGTCATAGTCTCTTTTTGGTGGAAGTCCGTGAGGTTCTTTAAAAATATCAGCAAAGTCTCTAATTAAAGACTTAATGGGCTCAGCTAATTCCAACAGAGGGTCAGCAGCTACACTGGATAGCAACTGGGCTGTCATGACACAGCAGCCCACCTTCAACAATCGTTGCATAGATTTAGCATCCCCCGATTCAATCAAGCCCACATCGTCACTGCTAGTTAATATGACCAGCCTTTCACCTCTGAAAAATGAGATGCTACGAGGACGGGTGTGCACCAAAACAGGCGTTACAAAATCGAGCCAATCCATTCCAAGTACAATGTCACTACCACCTGCTCCTAACACATTCAAGTCCCACACAAAGGCCTCTCCATTCATTGTCCACGAAAATTTTGAGCACCTTTGGTTGCATTTCATTATCTGGCCATTAGCCACCTCCACATTCATGATTTGATCAGTAGGTACCATGTTCAGCCGCAATTGCTTAATAACTCGGGGATCCACAAAGCTATGCGTTGCTCCGCTATCGATAAGGACCATAACGGGAAATTTCCTTATCCACCCTTAAATACGTATTGCAGTGGAGGACGCATTTTGGACCAGCATAGCATTAATCGCTACCTCTGCTTGTTCGGTCTCTCCTTCACCCGCTGCATCATTCTGCAATTCTTCATCAAGGGCCTCCATAAATGTTTCCTCACCTTCCATCGTATTCAATGCCTTGGGCTTGCATTGGTGACCAGGAGAGTATTTATCATGACACTTGAAACATAGGTTCTGCTCTCTCAAGGCCTCGATAGAAAGGTTTTTCTGGCTCGTCACCTTGAAGTTATTTCCCGAGCTTCGAGTAGCAGAAAAAGGAACCTGGGCTTTGGCTAGATACTGTGATGGGTTGGGCTTGGGCATTTTGGACAAGGTCTGTCTGGCAGAAGCATTTAGAGAACGCTCATAACGTTTGGCAAACTTGTATGCTTCTAACAAAGTTTGTGGGTTAGCCACATCAACCAAAGGCCCAAGTTCTTCTTTTAGGCCGCCCACAAAGCATTCAATGAAATAGGCCTCATCTAAATGGGGCCTAGCTCGTAAGACATGGCAGCGTAGATCCTCGAACTTCTTTTGAAAACTGTCCACATCAGCCCATTGTTGCAATCGGTTGAACTCTGTGACTTCATTAATGGCCTTGGATTGACCATAACGTTCACAAATATCAACACAAAATTGGGGCCAAGTAACATAACCTCCATGGTCTATCATATAAGAATCGTACCGGTTATCAATGGCCTCCCTGGTATTGATGGCCACATATGTCATTTTTCCACCTTAGGGACACGGTACAGGTTGAAATAATGATCACAACGCCGAATCCAAGCTCGAGGATTAATACCATCAAATTCTGGGAAAGGCAATTTACCCTTTGGCATGCGCAACTGTTGAGGTTGGGCTTCAGGTGGGGTAGGAAAATGGGATGGTGTGTGATAAGGATGGGGTATGAAAGTAGTGTTTGGGTATGTAGGCATTTGGGTCGAAATTCCCATCTGGGCCTGTGACGGAATTTGGGTTGTGGTCATTATTGGTGTATACGAGGAGAAAGAGGCTGAGGATGGGTAAGATGGCAATTAGGAAGATGAAGTTGTGGAGTTGAAAATTCCAAAGGTTAAGGGCATCACCGAGTTTGAGTATGAAGGGGAAATTCGACTAGGCATGGAACGGGAAAAACTAGGAGTGGTACGAGGTGGACCGGGTATTGAAGGTTGAAGATGTGGCTGGTTGTGTGAAAAATAAGGGCTCATGGGGGCAAATGTCAAAGGGTCACTAGATGGTGTTGTATAGGTTAATCTGGGTAGAGGGGTAGGCGTGGGAAGAGGTAAGCCGCTTATTGCACCGGAATAAATGGGAGTCGTCGGGGCCGGCGGCAACCACAACCCACCGGTGACACCAGTGTAAGCCGGTATTAGTGGGGCTGAATTAGGATGAGTAACCCCTATTTCTGACGATGGGGTTACCTGTGCCGATGTAGCTCGACGAGCTCTATGAACAGATGACTGTCCCGACTCCAAATACGTACCTTCCTGAGCTAGCGCCATGTTAGACTGTACATCCTGCCAGAAAGCTTCCCTCCGATGAATATCCACCACCAACGATTCCCAACGTTGGACTGCAATTTCTCGTTTCTTCTGCAACTCCTCCAAGTCCTCAATCCTCTTGCTAGAGGTTGCTATGAAAGCTTGGATCTGTGTTTCGAGGTTGGAAGTACCACCCCCGTCGGAGTGTCGGGTCTTATCCACCATGGTTGCCCAAGATGGATGCTCTGATACCAGAATTGTAGCGTGTAGAGCTATAGCAGTTGGATTGAAGGCAGCTCGTGAACCAAGAAAGGAAAAGAATAAAGAAAAACTAAGCAAAAATAGTAATTGGGATTCATAATATTTGAGTGCTGATTACAATGCATAGAAATAGAATATAAAGGTGATAGAGGCACAGCTATACTGGCTATTGGTACCTAATGGACAGGTGTCCTTGATTCATTAGACTGTGTACTATAGACTAAATTGTAATATTCCTAAACTAGGAGACTATAACATAAGGACTGATAAACAAGTATAATTAACTAAGGAGCCCTTCTCAATTCCTTCTTGATCTCTAATTCAAATTATGTCACTAATTCGTGACAGCAGTAGATGGCGATACCATTTTTGGCGGCGACTAAAGTCGTCACCACGAATGTTGTCACTAAATACTATATTTCATGTAATACTCTATCCATGACAAACATGAAAGTGAGCTGTTGAGACCAAGTATAATATTAGAGAAAAGAAGACTAGAGGAAAATAAAACTAACCTAAGAGGGCTGGAACAGGGGAAGGAGAATAAAGAGAGGAAAGAAAAAAAATATAGGGGGGAGGGGTGTTGATACCCAATTTTTCCCTGTATATTTTTATATGCAAAATATATATATATANTCATGGCCTGCGAATCCTTTATTATATGCTTCATGGCCCAGGGCCTCATGGTCCAAGGACGTCATCCTAATCGTCCGAAGACAACATTCATGGTCCAACGGGAAATTGCATCATGTTTAAATTTATGCACAATATATGCTTGTATTGTTTATTTGCAGGTAAACTGGCAAGTAACGGCCATCTCAGCAGGAGCAATCTCGCTCCGGTTCCCGCAGCCCTATTAGACTTTAACCATCCTAAATATCGCGCCCATTCTTGAAAAATCTCCATTGGCATACTCCGCCAATGGATCTTGAACTACATATGGCCTGATTCTTGTAAGACCAGGGATATGTAGGCAGCTCAGGAACCAGAGCACGGTCAATCTCTTCAAACCATTTCACTCGGTCAAAATTGGCCATCATGTCTTTACCCGACAACTCTTTCATCCTTCCCGGGTAAAGAAAGGCAGCTGTTGATACCCAATTTTTCCCTGTATATTTTTTATATGCAAAATACTTTCAAAATAGCATATATATGCATATATAAGCATGTCCAAGTAATTTATTATTTTTCTATTTTTTTTAAAAAAAATATTTTAAACCGATTTGTTGCCCTATTTTAGCAATACAAAAGCCAATAAGTGTTCTTCAAATTATCATTTTGGTGGTTAATCTATTTTATTCTTATATTTACGCCAATATATAGCTAAGGTAATTTTTTTTACACATTTTTATAAATTGATTTGGTATTTTTAAGCTAAATTTGCACTAATTGCAATTTTAGCCTATTTTAAGATTTGAATGGCGTTTATAATTATAAAATTTACTCCAGTATTTTTAATTTAATGATTATATATTATTAATTAATTTAGTGCCTTCAATTTGTTTCAAAATATCATATTACTATTCTTATAAATTAAAAAGGGAAAAGTGGCTATTTAACTGATAGCCTTATTTGCATTTCAATTATAGCCAAAATCAACCACCCCAATAACCCAATTCGAATTTCAAACGGACCAGCCCAAGTCCTAATATATAACCCAACCCTTAACCCGTTAATAAAACCCGCCCGGTTTTCTTTTGATCCAGGCCGTTGATCATTTTGATCAACGACCATGATTCCCCTTTACCATTTTAATTCACCCAAACCCCAACCCTAATTCATTTCCCTCTAGAGATGCCGCCTTGAAACCCCTTCGTCTCTCAAACCCTCTCGAACCTTCCTCAACCCTAATTGTCTCCTATCGTCTTCAACCTCAAAACCCACCGGAAACCATGGCTTCTCCGGCCATGGTAACCTTATACTCACCCCCTTTTACTCTTGTGTGCTCGACATTTGAACAATCGAGGCCAGACCTCGAAGGTCTTCATCCAGACCTGTGCCAGCTTGATGTTTCACGGCCATCGCCGGCCTTGCTCCGGCGTATCCTGGTCCTATGAGCCTATCTCTGACCTTTCCGACCAAGATCGGACCTTTTCAAAGCCTTTCTCATTCTAGGGTTCTTCTGAAACCCTAACTATTTGAGGTTTTCTCCGATTTTTCTTAAATCTGTTACGTATCTATGCTCTACTTGGGTTTTTAAATGATTTCCCCAATTTTTCTTTCAAAAAAATTACTTTTAAAATCACTTCTCTTCGATTTAGGGTTTTCTGAAATTCTTAAAATGTTTCTCCGATTTTTCGTTTCCTTTTTTGTGTGTATTTGTCTCAACTATGCTCTTATGTTTTCTTTTCTACCACGCATGTTCTTCTACTATGTTCTTATGTTTTTCCTGTTATCACGCTTGTTTTTCTACTGTGTTTTCGATATTCCGTTCGTTCTTCTACTGTGTTTCTATGCTATGTTTTCACATGCTTTCCCACTATGTTCTGCTATTTGCCTTCCACTATCACCTGATATGTTTCGCCTACTGTAACCATGTTCCTAAGTGTTTACTGTTTCACTTCTACTTTACCTTGTTTTGAGAGACCGGTTTAAGCATGTTTTCTCTACTGTTTCTTCTACTCTCATTGTGTTTCGAATTAGTTTCTTCACTCTGTTTGCTTTGAACTTTCAACTGTATTTGCTTGCTTTCTCATGAGTTTCTGAAAGAAATCTCTGAGCCTGTTTGACTACCTACTTCCTCATCTCTGTACTTGACTCGAGGTGGAAACCCTAGAATTTGGGGGTTCTACCGAGGTTTGATCATGTGATTGAACTAGGGTTCTGTTTGAGAACCCTTGACTCTTTCGGACTAATTTCTGAGTCTATGAACTAAGTTTGAACTTCTTAATTTCTTCTACGCTAGACTCTTCTACTGATTGACATGCTAGTTCTTCATGTTTAAGCGCGTCTGTATGCTTTTATATGTGTGATGAATCTTTCTCCAAAAAGGTTTTCCAACTTATGATGGATTCAGAATCTTTTTTTTAGGGTCTGATTGATTGATACTGATTTTCCTTAAGTAAAACCTTTCTTCACCTTCTCTGACTAGATTCATTCATACCAAATTCAGACCTTGTGATTTACTGGTCGTTAATTGATAGCCTTTCCTTAAATTGTACAACCGTGTACTGTCAATACCTTGTCCTTAAATAAACCTCTATGTATTTACCCCTCTTGTACTGCTTTGAAAAATGTTTGATTAATCTCTTTCCTTAATTAGTTTTACCCGTTCGAAATTAGAATCCCTTAATTAAAGGAAAACCTTGTGTAATTGATTTTCAAACTATTTTCTTACCTATTTCTGCTTGCTTTCTACACTATAAAAGGCACGACCTTTTCTACACAATACACACGGTTAATTCAACATTTTTACACTTCAGATTTCACACTTACAATCTCACAAAACTCATACTTGGGGTATTCTTGCTTCTTGTCTGCACTTTGGCTTTACAAGACTAGTGCTTTCTTTTGCTTGATTACTTGAGACTGGTATGTTCTAGTTTTGGTTTCAGCATCACCCCAATGTGTTTTACTTACAGCCTTTACATCCATGTTTACTTTACTGTCTGTATGGAGTTAAATGTCAACTAGCATGTTAATTTCCTTTCATCTATTTCTGCTATGAATCCCTACACCCCTGTTCCCCTCTATGTGCTTTGAGTTGTAGTTCAAAACATGGAAATATGCAAGTTATTGTTCATGTTTGGACCTGATCCCTTTGGGGATCCTAACTCCCAAAACAATATGTTCTAACGGGCTGGTGGGGTGCGCCAGCATTTCCTATTGCTAGGTATGCCCACTAGCCTGTCTTTGTCACTTCCCTTTTCCCCTTTTCAGAATTCCTTCTATGCACTTACACTCACTCTTAGCTTCTAAGTTCTGCCCCCTCCTGTGAGCCATGCCTTGGGACCTTGAGTTCCCTCTGAACTTGGACACTTGAGGGCTGGCCTTTCCACACTGCACTATGACTCAATCCTGCAATGTATTTGGGCGTGAGCACTGCCCAGAGTCCATAAGGCTCTTAGGGAACTCTGACACACTCCAAATGAGAAAGGCTTTGGATCTTGATCTTTGGAGTTGGTTTACTTCATGATTCAGGCAGAAAACCTGAATCAGGCTCTCCTTGGTTGTAATTTTATTCTTTTTTTTTCTCTGATGTAGTTTCTTTATTTTATTTTGGACTGTAATAATTTTTGTAATAAACTTCTGGGGTGATTAGTGAAAAAGGGAAGGGTAACCATGCATGCAAAGGGGTAGATATCATGCTCATAGGGAATTACTACACTTCTGTATTCATGTATCCTGCTTACAGCTTTGCACGTCTGCATCCACATAGATATCCTGCTCATAGGATTTTCTGCATTTCTGCATCCATGTAAATATCATGTCTATAAGGAATTCTGCATCACACATATAGATACCATGTCTATAAGGAATTCTGCATCTCACATATAGATACCATGTCTATAAGTTAACCAGAAATCCAGATCCTGCATATGCATTGGTCACTAGGCAAACCTGTTTATAGGATTAAAAACTAATAGCATTCAGATATCATGCCCATAAGATTTCTGCAACTCTTACTACGCCTGTAAAAGTGTTTAAAGTCAATAATTCCTAGAAAGCATGCCAATAGGAACTATCAATCCAACCTGAATCGTTCATTCGCTTATAGGGCTAAAATCAGTAACGATAATGCTTAACGTCTGCAGAATTTATGCTCTTTTACCAAAACTCGCCTTTCCTGGTTAACTGACAACTTCTTTTCCTAAATCAGCATTTTTCTGAAACTAATAGATATCATGCCTATAGGTTTTCGTTTAACACTTAGGCAAGCCATAAGGTAAACTTATAAATTGAATCAAATTTTATTAACTACAACCAGCAGGCAGGCTTGATTCGGGCTTCTTATCTGAAATATGTAATAGATCAGTCTACCACAACTCTTAAGTTTAATTAGACCCTAATCAGTACGTGTAAGACATGCTAAACTATATGCTTCTCTTTGTTTTAAGGAGGTCTGTTTGAGCCTTTCTATCTGTTATGTGCTTCTCCCCAAATTTGCTATATATGTGTTTTGATTGTCGCCTTAGAATTTTGTCCTTTGAAACTATATAACCTCACACCCCTTCCCTTTAGGATTAGTAGTCCCAAATACCTCCGGGACTGATAGGATTGGGGCCGGTAATAGCATGCAATAAGTAAAATGAGACCACTCCGCGTTTAATACCTTAACGGGGTGGGAAAAGGTAGATATGGATATGATGACCACGCGATAACACCACATATATAAACGGTTACCGGGTGTTGTGTGGGGTGATCCATATTATTTATAAACCTAGGACCCCCTTCCCCCTTTACTCGTTTATTTTATTTAGAATTTCAAAACTGCTTCTTCTCAAATTCCAGCTTCTTTAACTTTTTTTAACTTCAATTACTTGCAACAATTATGTGAAAACCCTCTCTTATTTGTAACTCTTACTTGTCTACTTGTTGTTTGCGCTTAAAGTCACAATTATAGTATGACCGAGAACCACACTAGTGGATCTTGAGGGGTGCCTAACACCTTCCCCTCGGGATAATTTCGAGCCCTTACCCAATCTCTGGTTTTCTAAATCAAAATTCTTCTTAGTGTTCTACTGCACTTAATCATTAGGTGGCGACTCTTCAATTCAAACCCAATTCCCAAAAGGAAACGAGTTGTCCTCCCAAATGTCATAAACCCGATTTCGCGAGAAAAAGGGGGCATCGACAGTGGGGGAACGTTTTTTACCAGTTGGCCGACAAGGAGGGGAGGGGTTTTGGTGGTGGCAAGAGGGGCGGCAGTGGTGAACGTGAGAGAGAGAGAGAGAGAGGCGTGAGGGGGAGAACGGTCGTGAGGTTTAAGCGAGAAGAGAGGCGGGGAATTGGGTTATACTCAGTTCCCTTGTTCCCTTTTTTTTTTTTTAAATTTCATTAATGTAACTTACTTGGGAGCGTGCCAAGTTTAGTGCAATTCCCTGTACATGAAAAATATTGGATAATCCAAATCATTTTTATTTTTATTTTTATTTTTATTTTTATTTTACATATAATTTTTGAGAAATTTTTCCGCCAAGGCTTGACCAATGTGAATACGCATCCGCCCCTATTGCATTACTATTGTTGTTTTAGTATTAGCTTTTGCGCCATTTTAGGTTCGTTGGTGGTGATGGTAACGACAGCCACAGAAGGCCATCTCTAAAACATGTCGCTGCTATAAGTAGCGATCATGTCGCTGCTATAAGTAGCGATGTATATTACCACTTTTTTGCGGTGACTAAAGTAGTCGCCACGAATGTAGTCACTAAAAACTATATTTCATGTAATACTCTAACACTGACAAACATGAATGTGAGCTATTAAAGCCAAGTATATTATTCTTTATATATATATATATATATTACTTTTCTCATTAAAAAATATTCGATAATCCAAATCATTGTAGTTTTATTTTACATATAATTTCTGTGAAATATTTCCGCGAAGGCTTGGACCAATGTGAATATACATCCACCTCTATTGCATTGTTATTATTGATTTATTATTAGCGCGTCAAATTTGACCTTATTAATTTTATTGCAAAACAGGAAGAAACAACAAAGAGATCTGGTTACCTTTGACAAGTCATTGCGTGAAAAACTTATTACGCTCAACTCTAGTCCTAAAAAGGATAAGCGATTGCTGCAAATATAATCCGGTCTAAAATTCTAGATTCGAATTCCACAAAGAACTAAGGTTCCACTATAACTGTTCAATATCACTAAGAAGACAAGCTCGAACAATTACTAATTAAGTTATAAGTATTAAGATTCTTATGTGTAACTAACTAACTAATAAATTAAAGCAGCAAACAACTAGGGATACTAAGGATTGGAGACAAGATTGGAAAAGTCTAGAGTTAAGATTTCCCAATTGTCAGAATCCTTCCCATTATGTCTCCTATAATTTCGCCTAATTATTCTCTACTGATCATGAGTACTTGACTTATCATAATTCTTTCTCGAGTAACTATAATAATGTACAAGTCATATTCTCTCGAGTTACGCTAGCTCGCACTTTCTCAACGCTCACTATATCACGCCAAAGCTTCGTTATCTCTAGTTCAGCTTTTACATCCACCATATTGATCTCTCATTTACCTTGGGAGTGACGCCGTTCAACAACAACATAAATATGCACTCTTTCACAAGTAATATATAATAAATAGGCACAAACAATTGATGGTCATTCGATCAACAACAATAAATACGTAGTTGAACAAGCAAGTAATACTCAAAGGCAAATTTATATTAAAACGTAAGAAGAATTCACCCTCCAAAAGGTTCCATCAAATCCTAGATTAGAGAGTTTATCTACTCATAATTGTATAAGTAATCATAGTCATATTAAAAAGCATTAAACGACATATTAAAGAAGAACGGAGAGAGCGCTCGAGCACGTTCTATAGCCTTTTGCCTCTCCAATAATGTCCCTCCCTCTAAAAACTAAGTTCAGGAGGTATTCATAAGGTAGGGATAAAGTTTACATGTCCAAAATTAATGAGAAAGTGAGAGTGGTTTGGATAAGCATCATCGGCGCGGGGTATCGTCAGAGACACCAAACTAATTGCAAGGCGCCATAAGAGGCGCCAACATACACTACAAGGCGCCATCAGAGGAGTCAATGTTGATGCCCTGGACAAAGTCTTGCAGTGTCTAAGGCTGTGACTTTTCATGGCCTTGCAACGTCTAAGGCTGTGACTTTAAATGCCTTGCAATATCTTCTTTTATTGCTCTATTTTGTATCTTCGAGGTACCATTTCGTGCAACTTTTCTCCACTTCATATCCAAGTGTTCCTACACATAATAATAAACTCAATTAAGCTCAATTGTCGCACGAATTAGTATCCAAACAACAAACATGTAAGGTGAATAATGTTAAAATATATGGAATTATTGCACGACATCGACAACTGGGAAGAGTTAAATTAACATTGTTCCTAAATGGTATAGATCTCATAGTTGACGCTCTGTTTAGGAATGGAATTCCTGCAAAACAAATAATTTATTTTGTTTGATCTCTTAATAAAGATAGGAAATGAAAAAGGAAAAAAACTTTTACATTGTCTTTATTGAGGAATTATTTATTTCCTAGCTGTTCACACCATGGCTTCTCAAAGAGAATCAGATCTCTATAATTAACTTTGGTAATTGTTTTCCAATTTGGCATAAAATTAAATAGGTTACAACTTGCAACAAAACTAAACCAGCTTTATATAGCAAAAGAAATCAAGCAATTAGCAAATACATTTCTTCATAAGTGACAAATGAATAACCTATTCCATATTCACCTTTTGGTATCAATTATTTTCTCAATTTTGTTCTCAATTTCGGGCAATGAAACATATTTTTCATCCCTTAACTCCACTTATATTAAGCAAGCTAAGGAAAGATTTATGTCTCTTGATCCTAAGCTTCTAGATCCTCCAATACCGTCCTATAGTTTTACTATTTATAATCGCGATGTATTTGAAAAATCAAAGTTCAAGGACTACGACTCATTACTTGAAAGTAGGCTTGCTAGATGTCATGCTAGAGCAAGTTATTTGGCATCAATTTTTGACGATGATGACATTGAAGAAAGGATAGTTCCTTCAAATGACAACCAAATTGGTGCAAATGAAACTCTCACAAGGCAATGCAATGCGCGCGGGAGCAAGCCCAGTCGTATAAAGGTTCCAAAAACAACAAGTACATACTCCGCGAATGGTGAGTATGTTGCATCATTTTTACTTGGTACTGACGAAGTCAAAAATTTCTTGCTAATAGATACAGGCAGTGATTTGGTTTGGTGACAATGTGGACCATGTGCGGCAAATAAGTGTTATAAACAAACTAATCCTTTATATATTCCCACAAATTCGAAAATATTTCGAAAGGTCAATTGCATTCTACATGGTGAAAAATGTTTAGATGGTATGGACCCAACTTATAAATGTACAACTTACACTCATCGGTGTCTCTATGATATGAAATTTACTAGTGGAGAAAGATCAAAAGGTTATATGGCAGATAACGTGATTACTTTTCTTTTAGATCAAAGACAAGTTAGGGTTACGTTTGGATGTGGCACAGATCAAAGAGGTAGAAGAAGTTTCAGTGGTGAATATTCTGGAATTGTTGGCCTTGGGCGTAGAATACTCAGTGGCGCAGGATTTTCTTTACCAACACAATTTGGGGCGGATTTAATGTCCATGTGTCTCCCAAGATTTTTTTCAGGAAAGGGATCTACACTTAGCTTCCTTACAACCCCATTTCCAAGAGCAACATCAGCAAAATTATTACCAAATTACAAGTACCCTTTATTTTATTATGTCAACCTTTATAAAGTTTTTATTAATAATAGGGTAGTTCCGGTTAGTCCATCATGGTGGAATTTTAAACGAGGCATGATCGGTGGAGTTCTCTGTTTCACCAAAGAAATAATATTTTGGATAAAGCTAGAATTTGAGATGAAAAATCGGGTTACTGATAATCAAGAGACCAAAAAAGAATAATAGGCTTTCTGAGAATAATAATAAAGCAGTAAACAAGTTTTTATTTCAGTATGATGTTAATGATCCCCTTTTCCTAATACAACTTCCTCCTTTTATAGTTGATTCTAGGTAAAGGAATGAAACCTAAGCTTTAATGAGATATTTATGGACAATAAATGACATTAAATAAGCCGTTACACAATCATTCCTATTAAATACCAATCTTCTAACGTATCAGGTATTTAATACTGAATTTGGACTCCTTTTTGTCTTCAGATCCATGTCTTCAATGCCTTTCGATCCACTGGCTTTAAATGACTTGAATTGGTACGAGACTCGTGTCTAAACTGCTTCTCGTGCCTGTTTCACTTCCTCTTCCCGTACCTGTCATCTCCCGTACCTTTTCCTCAATTGTTACGCTTTGACCATTTGTCCAGTCTACGTGTCACGCCACGTCATCTTCAATATAAATTCAACTTTTTTCCCAATACAGATAGTCCCCCCACTTTCCATTTATTTATCAATTAAATAATTGGGAAGTGGATCTTCATAAAAAAGGAATTTTTGCCATAATCAATGCGTATGACAATATTGACGTCTCAATTGTCTTTTCCATTTAATGTTCTGTCCATGTGTCACCTTTTGATTGATTCTGCTATTTTGCACCCTTTTTCAAGGCTTCGTTACTCCTACTATTCACGAAGTGATAGTTGCCTTTATTATAGGCTTTCCATCATTACTCTTCTAAGTTTGACGGTTGCCATCATATACATACTTAACCTTTTCTTCCTTTGTCTTCTTCTCCATAAATCTTTAGCAAACGTTTTTTTTCCTTACTTTTGCTCTCCTTCGATTCATCTTTGCTCAACAATTACGTCCCCAAACCCTAACCCTAAAAGAGTTCCAATTTTAGACAAATTCCCCAATGCCCCTGTTAGACATAGAAGAGACAGAGGAGGCAGACTTCGTACAGGGTTAGAATCTACTCGAGGCGGCTCTTCTGGTTCTTCTTCTAGGAGTTCTATTCTGAAAACTCCTTCTTCTAAAGGTAAAGAAATTCCTGATTCTTCTCGAGAACCTTTAGTTGATGAAATCGTACCAAATGATTTATCTTTTGTAAGTGATAGACAATCTCTTCAAAAGCAAGTTGCTGGTTTAGAAAAAACTGATACTTATCCTACATTAGTGACCGAACTTACAGTCCCTACCATCAGAGGAGATTGTAACTGGAAAAATAGTCTTCTCCTTCCATAAATCAAAGAATTTCTTCTTTTAGGATTGGGTACTCTTTTGTTTATACTTACCCTTTTACTTTGGGTTTTAATCCCCCAATTGACCCAATCATCCTCGATTTTTGCCGTTTCTTTAATATTTGTTTGGCCCAAGTTGGTCCTTTAGTATGGAGAGCAGTGGCTTGTTTGAGATATCTTTCTACCAAAGCCACTGTTAATTTCACATTTTCTCACCTTATCCATTTATACCATCCTAATTTAATACGTCATGGAGTTTTTACCTTAACTGCGAGAAACAAGAAGGTTTTGGTAAGCACAGAAGATGACAATGATCGTGGATGGTATGCCCGTTACGTTGCTGTGCGTACGGTGGATTTACTTGGTGAAACAAATATTCCCTTCCCTGAGAAGTGGAATTTTGCACGTAAGTTTTTTTTTTTTTTTTTTTAGACCGTACCTATTTTTGAGAATTTCGATTCTTTTTCTGACTTCGTCTCTTTTTGGTTTTTTGTAGCAACCATGGGAGATGTGGAACCTGTTCCCAACTTTCGTGGTTGGGTAGATTCAATTTTGAAGATTGCTCCTAAGGAGCAAAGAACTTGGAAATCAATTTCTGCCTTACATGGCTGGAAAGTTAAAACGCATGGTATCGTCTTTTTTACACACTTTTCTTTT